>NW_028278887.1:0-247184 GCF_059751315.1 Micrasema longulum | reverse complement strand
TAATACCCAATATACGACTTAACCTTAAATTTAGTTTTTAAACTACAGATATAAGAAATTTAATATGACTTAGTGTATTTTGCAAGTTTGTAGATCGTAAAAACTTTACAAACCTGCATCATTAAGTCAAATTTGCATACTTTCCAGTTAATGTTTTTTGCCAGTATACCCACGATAAATAGTTCCGTGAAATCAACTCAAACAATAATTGAACGTAGTTATGCAGAAAACCGCCTGTCCACAATTAAAAAAAAAAAAAGATATTGATGTTATCGGGTGCTGTAAGTTCAATTTTATGTTTTGATAAAAACAACCAGACTGCTTTCATAACAAAAACTGTATTAAACATCTTCTGAAAATGGTATCGATCACAAAACACCATTTTTCAATTTACAGAAAACACGCACAGCACTAAAAAATCTTACGGTACTTTAAAAATCATTCAAACTAGTCAAATACATAATTTGATTATTGTTTGTTAAATACAAACACCAATGCATTCATTTTTTATCATCTGTCGAAGTCAAAAATATTCTTACATTGGTGTAGATATGATTATTCCGTATTTTCCTAAAAGTGCTATTATATCAGTTACTTTTTATTTGGCTGGCTGCTTTTTGCATTACTTTACGTTAAATTATTATTGATTTTGCGATATATGTTGCTTTTTCTGCCACTATTTAAATACAACACTTGCACAAAAGTTTATTTAAAAATTCCACAAAGACATTAAGCAGATATTCTCATTATGAATGAAATGTCAAAACTACGCAGTGATCGATTTCCTTTGAAATGAATAACGCTAAAAACGGCCACTTCAAATGCCACATGTCCGATGTGAAACATAATATGTCAACGGTACCCAATAAAAAAAAAATCCTTCTGAAATAATGTTCGAAATACTAGTTTCAAAACTTATCTAAAAATAATATTTGTAATCTGCAAGCTTATTTTAGTACCAAAAACCGCGACTGAGTTATAGATGTAAAATAAAGTGAATGACACACATAATCAGGAGGTCGTTTTCTTGTCAACTCTAACTGTAATAGAAGCTCCATGCATCAACGAGATGAAAATCTTACAGGCATTTTAAAACAAAGTATTATGGGTGATACTTAGGGCCTTAATGACAATTGTTCAATCGTTTTAAGGTACATTAAAAACAAAAAAAAATCTAAAGTTTAATTTATAATTGTACTTTTCACGCGCATTTTGTTTTTTCTTTGATGTGGCGTCATAAGCCGCCCTGTAATTTTGACTGGACTATAATTTTACATTCTCAAAAATGTTTTTACTCTCTGTTGCAACAAACTAAGTTCAATCGTAATACAACCATTATCACAATCAATTTACTACTGTATGATTTTTGGATCAAATTAAATTAACTTCATTATTGTTTTTGTGGGCAAATTTTAATACACAACAAAGAATTCCTTTTATCAACTAAAAATAACATATCACGTTATTAAAAACAAACCTTCGTTCTTAATTTACACTCTTAAACTTATAAATTATAGGCCTGGAGTTAAATATTAAAAAATAAATTTAACTTAACGCCAGGGTAATCTCTCAGTGAGCTTTTAAGGTCTTTATCCACCGGAAATATGAATAAAATATAAATTTATTATACAGAAAACCAGTCCTTTTGTTATTTGTTCGTTTTCTCCAACGAATGTGTTTATCCATATTTATGAGATTTCAAAGTTTATTTTCCATACTAATTTCAATCTAAAGATCCGAGATAATAAACACTTTGGATTAAATTAAAATTAAGGTAAGCGCTTAGATACATTTACTGTTTTCTTTAAATCTCAGAAAATCTTTCTCGCGTTTCTCTATCTGATAATTACTTTGATAATTAACATGTTTTAGTAATAAATTCAACATCTTGATGATAAAAAATCATTCAAATTATATTACGCTATGTTAAATAATTTCCAACAATATTCCATTGCGATAATTTTGAAACGATTAAGTTTTTTTTAAATTTAAAGTTTATATTTGAAGCACTCACTTTGTGTTTATTCATTATAATAAAATAAATAATACAACTTTGTTTTTAACCACTAATTTTTATTTTCCACCTTATGGTGGAGACGCCAGTTTCAGCCAGCCTAACCAGCTGCGCCACGGCACATGTCAATAGACAGATAATTGACATGGTCAATTAATATCAACAACTTAATTAATAAAGTGGCGACATTATCGAATATTTTTGTAAAAATTAAAAACTTTTTTCCAAAAACAGAAAATCTAATATATGAAGTCTTTGAAAAAACTTTAATATGTTATATGCAACTACTATTGGGAAAAAGCTATAAAAATGACATACACAGACTACCAAGTTAGCAAAAAAAAAATATGAAAGTTAGTTTGTGATCTAACAGAAACTAAAGAACTTTTAAAGCAAACTAAACAATTAAATGTTACTGAACCCTTTTAACTAGAATTCTTCAAATTTATTGATAAATTAGTCACTGATGTAATTGTAGACGAAGAACTAAAATATTTAAGTTTGTAAGTGAAAATTCTTGATGGAAGTTGATTCAAATTGATTTAAGGAATAGAAGAAGAACTAAAGAATGAAATGAAGAATTAAAATAAAAAAAATGTTATAAACATAGACACAATACTAGAATATCAGAACAACTTTCTAAAACGAGACAAGGACAGGCGAGACTTATAAACCAGGGACTGAAGTTATACAATAAACTACCAGACAAAACTAAACAACAGGCTCACAAAGCCTTTACAAAAGATGTAAAAAATATTGTCATTAACAGAAGCATATGAATTTAAAAAGAAAAAATATTATTTTAAATGCGTTTAATCTAAAACGGTTTATAAATAAATTTTAAATGAAAAAAAAAAAATATTATTGAAAGGTCGTGGATGTAAGCATATTGTCTCTTTTCTGACGAAAAGAAGCGTTGGCAGCTTGATTCATAGTACGTCGCATTATGTCACACATAAATTTGTCATCGGAATCTTTGTAAGCGGATAATATTTAATATACCCAGTTGACTTCGTTGTCGTTTCGATCAATCATCGAATTACGCAACTCGGGATTTTTTACACATGAAAAACAATATGCGCAAAACGATGGGAAATAGCCATTTCAAAATTTGATAACGCCTCCTAGTTCACACTCATCCAGAAATTCGCAACCTTTAGATCAAACTATTTTTTATTTTTAAAACGTTTGATGGAAATTTCAATGACAACGCTAACATCTTTGAGAGGAGATTTTGTTTTCTTTTGAGTCGCGGTCCGTCGTCTGAGACTGAGGATCGTGACCCCGACACGTAGCCGCCACGACAATTTTTCTCCGACTCTTCCTTGACTAAGCCGCACGCTGGTTTCCAACCACTGAGATGCCTGCTGAACTGGTGCTACTGCACTGTTTGCACATGTCCAAACAATCTGAGATTACGTCTTAGGCAAACATTAGCCAGACTTGAGTCATCAAAATTCAACTGCTGATAGATGGACTCGTTGGTACGTATAGCAGTCTTCAAGATTCGGAGCATGCATCTTCAGGACCACATTTCGAAAGCGTCAATTTTGCGTCTTTTTACTGCTTTGATGGACCATGTTTCTGCGCAAATAGGAAAATCGAGTGGACTTAACTCTTGATGAGGTTTACTTTGGTATTGTTACTCACGCCCCTGTCTTTGCAAAGAAGAGCATAATATAATAGAAAAGCAATTTATGAATGTGAATCTTTTACTTTACTGATGATTACATCCGATACATTTCAAAAAATTGTAATTAACATAAAGTGTCATTGACTCGACGGTTGCTCTCAGGTAAAATCTTGGTTGACAAAATCAAGTGGAGATAAGTGTTCCTCATTATGTAGTAGTTGGTTAGGTGGTCTACAGTTATTAAGGTTTAAGAATTTATTTTTTGTATGGCAAACAATAAATTTTGATTTTCAAGGTCGTTTAAACTGCACTATTTTATTGTTTATGGACTGTAGCTTAAAATGTAGGATAGATGATCAAAATACGCTTCGTTTGGTTTACAAATACTGTGTCCTATGTACAATTGGGTGCGAAAATGGCAATGATGACTATAAACATTGTCAGATGCATCAATCATGTAAACAATCTATTTTTTAAATCATCGAATCCCTGAAGCTACAAAAAATGTATACGTATGTTAAAAAGTTCTTCTTTCGTTCAAATCGATAATTTGTTAAAATACAAAAAAAAGCGTTTTAAATTACACGGCTAAAGAAAAAACTTCTACCGAGTATTATAAAGAACAAAAATACTTTTAAAAGTAAACACCGAAGAACATAGGAGTTTTTTTTTGTCTCACTTTCTTGACTTTACTTGAAAATCTCGAATTCGGCTTAATGTTTTACCTGAAAGCGAAGCAGATAAGACTCATTCGGTGCCAGTGCTGCTCATAGATTTTTTCACTTCAATAATATTACTATCTACTCCGAAATGGTTGTCAAATTCTGTTGTGAGAACACACCCGGAATGCGGGCGATATACGAATTATTTTTTTCAAGTGATGACATTATAATGGACGCAGATGATTGATCTGCCAGTGGGAACAATTCATCACACGAAGTAGAGCACAACAATACCTCGGAATGGCGGTAGCCCGTAATTCGACGCCATAATCTACAAAACACACAATAGTTCCACGAGAAACTGGAAAGAAAATAAACATGGCTTCCCAAAAATCCAGTAATTGCAGGATTATTCGAATGAAATTTTAGTGGGCCCTAATGAACACGTGAATGTTTAACGAAATACCAAATAAACAAAACATCATGCATTTTGTAGAAAGGTATGAAGCTTTTGAAAACGGAAATCACTATAATTAATTATTATGTTTAATCATAAATAAATTAAACTGCCTTAGACCTCAAACCATCTTTAGTCATTCCTGCCACAATCCCGTGAATGTATATTCCTCACTAAAAACCCCGTCTGGCACTCGTTTTTCACATTTCATGTCCCTATTTTCATGGGATTTATTTTTAACCCACCCGTTCCTGTAATGTAACCGAAATCGCGAATTGCAATAAATTCATTAATGTCTTCAAGTAAACCTTAATAAATAAAAAAACAGTTATATCATATATTTAAATATAAAAGATGATGTTAAATGAAATATTAGGTCCATCTGGACTTTAAAAATTGACGAAATATCGAGTACCCGGATATAAATATATAATACGTTCGTTTGAGAGAAGGCGATGTAATATTATGAAATCACTAAGCAAGACACACATTCAATTTTAAAATATGAAAAGAGACAGAGATCATCAGGCAATCATTTTTTAACCTCAGGTTACCTAATTTAAATCAAAGGTAACCTTAGATTATCACACAATGACTCGAGGAAGTTTTTTTACACAATATTGAAGGTTAAAGGGGTAAAAGATTGTAATTTGCATTCTTTATTATTTATGTGAATATTAGTATAATGAAACATATTATTAACTTAATATTAGTTATTATTTCTTTTTAAATAAAGGTTTAATTAATGGTATCACTAAAAAATTCACTAACATAATTTTTTTTTAAAGAATTGTAGAAATATGGATGTTCAAATATCGTGATGTTTGAACATCAATAGGTTGGCAAAATGGTGAATCTTACACAGTATCCAACCAGTCAATGACAGATCGTGAATCCTGTAAATGCCTAGACTTCGAAAATTCCTTCTCTAAAATATTCTCCATTTCCGGTGTTGTTTGTTAATTGTTATTTTATTTATCTGGGCTCAGTGCCTTTTAAAAATAAAAATGAATACTTTTAAATAATCAACTATTAACTACATATGAATAATAAACATACTAATATTCACCCATTTTACGAAGTATAATGAGAAAATTCTGTGGTAAAAAAAACATATTTATAATAGACTATTTAACAAAGAAATAATATTTTTATGTGTTGTAGTATTATCGGCGCTATGATTCGTTAAAATTTTGCATTTTTTTAATTACTTGTGAGTAACGTCTCAAGTTCTCTTTCCCTCCTTCTCGGTGAGTTCTGCTGATTGGTCAATTGATTTACCGTAAACAGACAATCAATCATAAGTCTCTTATCGTCGGATGATTTGGAAGATCTAGTGACGTCGTTCAAAGTAGTTTGTTGTTTTAAATTTTTTTTTTTAAATGCATTTTTAAGAAACTTCGCTTTTTTTACCGCGCTTATGAATACATTTTGTGCATCCAGTTTTTCGTAAGACTAAACTTCTTTATTGTATGACACTACACTTTATTTGCTGTAAAGATCCATGTGAAAATAATAATCACTTAACGATCCTTCTCGCTCGTAACAAGATCAGTAAAGCAGTGTTGGAAAAACAATATGTTTTAAAAATATCATAATCATAAATCAATTTCTACGGAGATGGAGAACATTTTTAAGATGGGAAATGTAAGTCCAGGCATTTATTTTGTCCTACAGGACAGAAAATTTTCTTTCGAATAAATTTAACCATTATGTTTTACTTTTGGTTCTCATTTTGAAATTTGAAAAAAACAGTAACGGCTTATGTAAATACCTAATATATAAGGATTCAACCTTCTACAGAATTTATTAAGGCAGGCACACATTTCAACAGAGATGTAGAACATGTACTTTCATTTCTCAGTGATGTTATTTGTTTTATTTTTGTTGGACTAACTAGTTTATCCCTTCACAATAAGATAGACGTTTATACATGACAGACAAATATTTCTAAAGGTTCCTTGGAAAAAAATTAACCCAATGAAACATTCCAGAGATTCGTGGTAAATTCTTATAAGTCTGCCATCATACCAAATAATAAAATATTATCACGCCTAGGAAGGGTTAAAATATCTGAAAACTTTTCCAATAATTGTCATTTCTGTCGACGCCATCGCTTCAAAATTTCGTCACGAATCGAGCTTTCCGGTTCTATTAATATTAGTATTGCGCTGACCACTGAGAATAGAATGGAATGTTCTAGAAGGATCTGGAATTTTATGGAATGCCGCCCGTAATAACATGACAGAGGTACCCAGAGCACAGAAAACGCAGAAGGTGAGAGGTGACAGTCACGCTTGGAATGTGTAACCTGCTATTATAAACAGCTACATACTATTACGCAGACACAATAGGTCCTGCAGACAGGGGGAAAATCTGCTGTCACG
The DNA here is from genome assembly GCF_059751315.1 of Micrasema longulum. Classification (NCBI taxonomy): domain Eukaryota; kingdom Metazoa; phylum Arthropoda; class Insecta; order Trichoptera; family Brachycentridae; genus Micrasema; species Micrasema longulum. The sequence goes on along the minus strand of NW_028278887.1, from coordinate 240,031 downwards.
AATGCTGGCCAAACAATGAAAGACAAAATGGCTGCGAAATGATGCTCTTTATTTCACTGTAAAAAATGTAGGTAGACACGATATATAAAAATAATTACTTTTGATATTTTACATTTTAAACTCATAGGGAGCATCAAATAAAAAAAATTTCATTGCACAAGCCACCAGCGGCGGCGTCAGAAACATATTCAAGAGTTATTTATAAAAGTTTTAAAAATGGCAATAAGTCACCATTTCCATGGTTTCAAGTGTAAGAAACAAACCCATAAAGTATTTTTTATTGAAAAAGTAACTCAATTTATTTAAAAATCAGAAAACACAAAATGAAAGTGTTTTAAGTACTTATAAAACAAAATACGCCGTTTTCCTTTAAAAATTTAAAAACTCTTTGATGTTGCTCCGTGTAAATGCACAAATTTTGCTGTTTAAAGATGATACAGTAAGGGTAGGTCTGTTCCGATAGTAGAACGGTCTTTCCTCGAAGACCAACGAACTTTCCGAAAAATTATAATCGGTGGTTAAAACAACAATTATCTGCCAGAAAAGTGAGAGAAAAAAATAACAAAATTAAATAATTGATCAAACTCTTTAATTTTTTTAAAAGTTTTTCTTTTTTTTAATTTTCTGATAGTTTTTCAGATGAGAGGGGAAAATTAAAACTAATAAATAAAGATTTCGTTTTGTCAACTTGCTGTCATGTTATATGGTAAAAATAAAACCAAAAATTTAAATCCAATCAATTTTGACATACTTTCTCAGATAAGTTGTTATGGTTATAAGGTTTAGTACAGGGTGGGAGTTGCAATTGCATCCACTACCCTACAACCTGTCAACTCTGTTTTAAGAAATTATATTTCTTGTTAAACAAACCACAACAAGCTGAGAAGAGAAAGAATAAGAGCCAGAAAAATCAATATAAAAAAAACTAACTATCCAAACATTGAAGGATTGTTTATTAACGGATCTAAAGATGTCTTTACTTTGTAAAAAAAAAGTCAAAATATTATTGGCGAATAAAGGTTGAAAGACACATAACTCTCGCAAAGGAGCCGGAATTAGTTTATCTTGGCCATTTTTCTCCTTCAGAAAACACTACTGTCATATTCGAGAAAGCTGTATTTTCATTTTTAAAAGATAAAAATCATACGTTTAATGAATTAGTTGCTGTTGCAATTTTACTTGAGAATCTTTTCCTATCAATAACCAATAATGACTGTCAAATAAAAGACCTTTTAATTAATCAAGGAAATATTAACTTTATTTAAATTTACAAAAAAAATCAAATTGTAAATAACTCACTTTTAGAAAATGGAAATCAAGTTGGGGTATAGTGCTTTTTAAACCTCGGAGTCCGCAAGTCCGTCTCGGAGTTTCGAATCCGTGAGTCCGCAACACTAGCCACGGAACCACAACCCAATTCAACTTTGTTGCAAAAGAATCATACAATCTAGTTCCTTAAATTTTTTTATGATTAGTTAGTGCATTTTATTCTCCTAAATTGAACTTTCAAGGCAATAATTATCATGGTTTGATTGACAAGCATGATACAGAACTTTTTTTGACAGAACTACCGCTTTTGCGAGCCATAATATCAGAAATGTTAGTGTAACAAGTAAACCACGACAATGCAAAGGTGTTTGACATTGTAAAGATTCCCTGTCAAACACGATCAGTGGAAAGATGCAATGTCTTGGGGGAAAAAATTCGGAAAGTTTCTATATGCGCCACACAAAATTCTAAAAAAGCAATGCCGACGTTAAATTCTAAGATTTTAAATTAAGTTTATTTGGTTATTTTTTTGCATGTACCTTTTTATACGTATAAAATCTTTTTTAAAATTTTAATATTCATAAATAAGCTTTAAAATAATAACTGCTTTAATAACGCATCTAAAATTTCGTCTTTTTGGGTCAAATATTCTATCATTGGTATTTTTACGTTCGTTTTATCTGTAAAAAGTTAATTTTTATCTTTAGTTTTGTATTTCAAAGAGTCATTCAATCAATAATGTTCTGTATTTTGAAAAAAAAAAATAACTTTAAAACTTTTTCATTTTTTATTGTTTTTTTTTTCTTTCAGAGCAATAATTTTCTTATATTTCGAACTTTTCATTCATTTTAGCGAGTCAAAGACGATTTGTCATAAAGTTTTTTTTTTTGCATTTCTTATTGCCATAAATCAAATAAAACTTTTAAGACCTATTTCACGGAAAACAAAAATAGATAATTATTTGTATGGAGCGTGACACACCTTTTTGTACACCATTTTATGTTATTGCTTATGTTTGTCTTTGCCACAAAGCTTTATTTTCTTTTTGTTCAGTTTTGTGTACATATGTTTTTTCATATAATTGTTTAAATTGATTAAGGCTTACGATTATATTAAAAATAAATAAGTATAATTGTATAGGAAGCAAATTATGTATGCAAAAACAAGTTGTTATGGTTTTTTATCATCTCTCCTTATTTCTATTTGTTTAATGTTTATATAATCAAACATTTAATTTAAACATTTATGTAGCAAACTAATTTAAAAAATAAAACCGCCAAATTCATTATTTTTTCACAACGTATATTTTTGTGTTTTCGAACCCCTCATTTTCATGCTAAGATTATGTCTAATTAGGATATTATCTTAAGGAAATTGCACTATGAAGAAAAATTGATCCATCAGTTATAAACCTGAGAACAGGCATCTTGATTGATTACAGGTAAATGAATCTTTTCATGGCCTTAACTCGACACAGGATAAATTAATCTTTCAAAGGCTAAGAAACATTAATGGTTAAGGATAATGAGACAGAAAGTGGTATTAAATAAACCAAGCCGATTGAATCGCATTTTGTTTAGTAATTTGTTAGCAAAATGTCACACGATTGATTAATGAGAATCGGATAGATTTATTTACTTTCAATACTTTGGAGACAATAAATGTAGTAAAACTTCCGTCAGTAAAACGCGTAACTGATTAATAAAGTCGCTTCGGTTCGTTTTTGTCGAACAGACAAACAAAAATCTGCAGAAATAGAGCTTTAAAATGTTTTTTACGAAATAGGCATAAATAATGACCACAAGTAAAGACAATATTCGTTGGGAAACCCCTGAAATAATTTTTACACACAGAAATAAAGACAAACACTTTTTCTGGGTTATTAGGCCATGTGTCGTTTACACTCTTCTTCGGCGTTTTAGATCACGATGTTATTTGTACGGGTAAATGCCTGTTGTTGCAATGGCAATGAAACAATGGTATCCAGTACATATAAAAACACGATGAACATGTAAGGTATCGAGCTTACCCATGCCAATCCATATTCACCATTTACTGTTTCATTTTATCATTTCTTTTTTACTAGTCCCTAGTTTTAATGATCGTCCTGGTACCCTGGTGATCGAATTAAAATATTTCAGACATGCACTGCCAGTAGCATTCACGTGTTTCAAAAAAAGATTTTTTAGTATGTCCGAAATTTTTGTACACGCACCAATGAAAATTTTCGCTCTTTTCCCTGGCAAAAATCAACGGACAGAAGAGTTGAGAAAATGTGGATGGCAGAATGGCGAATTTTACAAAGTGCGAAGTGACCAGATTAACCAGCCAACGAAAGTTCAAAAACCTCGTAAATGCCTAGACTTCCATATTCCATTCTTAAAAATGTTTTCTCTCTTTGATGTAATAAGTTTTAATTTAGAATGTTTCTAAAATAAAGTTTATGAAACAATGTACTTAAAGAAAATTTATCAAAACGAAAAATAACTCATTCATCGTCCTATTCATCACAAACAATGGCTTCCATGCACCAATGTCCCGATTATGTCACATTGTAAACTCGAGACTGCAGGCTTATTGTGTCAAAATTTCGTTTCGTTAGTTCGTTCGTTCGTCATATATCCATTTCACTCTAGCGCCATCGAAATCTTATTTTGCTTTCGTTCCCCCTCAAGCGATAGGAACAAATTTACGAATCGAATAGTTTTAGAATAATGCTACAGGATCTCGACTTTTCTGATGTGAGTCCCTCTAAATTTATACAATTACTAAAATAGACAAGATCATGTCTAAAGGTAGTTGCTATTATTAATATAATTATTATTTCGGTCAGAAGCCGTGCAAGCCCATCTGTCGCACACGAATAATGCAAAAGGTCCTGTTTTTCGTATGATTTATTTCAGAACAAACAATATCTACTTGTACGGGGTGAATTGCTATTCTGGTAATTTAATATTGCAACCTTTCGTGGGATGGCAATTGTTTTTGTTTTTAAAAAACATCCATATATGTAGAACAGTATTATTGAAAAGCGTCTGGATTTGATAAAAATATTTTGTTCAGAAATAATTGTTGTATATATTTTGATTATTAGTTAAGATATAACTATGTGTTTAAATTTTATTTGTATAACTATCTAAAAATAAAACATATACTATCACCGTAAGCTTGAACTGTAAGAACTGATAATCAAATAAATGTTGACATCGAAAAGGTTGAAACTCCAATTGTATAGTTTGAAAGATGTGTTGACACTTTTTTACTTATTGCCCCATGTAATCGAGTCAAGACAGTACATTATTATTAACGCAATAAATGTTTTGCTTATGTTTTTCTTTTGACCAATGGTTTTAATTTTTATGAAACATTTTTTAATCTACGTAAAAAAATATTTTTAAGATAATACATAATAACATGAAGTTGGGACTTATGTCTCAAATAATGAACAGTAAACTTATGTATGTAAATTAATAAATAAATTCATTTAAATTCCATTGTGTTAATGTTTCATTATAAAATAAAACTCGTAATCTTCTTCTTTTTCTTATCAGCCCGTTTCTCTCCACTGCTGGATATAGGCCTCTTCTTAATTTTCCCGTGTTTTTCTATCCTGGGCACTCGGTATAAGCCATGGCCCACGAGTCCGATGACGTCGTCAGTCCATCTCTTCTGTGGTCTCCCTATTTCCCTTTACTTTCGTAGGGTCTTCAGCTTAGTAATAAAATTTAATAATTTTTATGTGCCCCCGAAATTTGAATGACTTGAAGGTGTTAATAGATTACCTATAGAATTTCTGAAAATGATTGTTTTTTTGTCATCAAACATCTTAATTTAATTAAAAATAATTATTATTTCATCATCAACCTTCTGCCACCGCATTGGTGCACCAATTACAGGGTGTGTTAAAATAAAATAAAACTTTATCTTTTGTAGTCTACATTTAATCAACTTGTTTCAGAGAAACGGCAGGGTGAATTACAAACTAACATACAATAAAAAAAATGTCCATAGTAAGTATAACATTGGTGTGGCTAAGAAAGTTTTGTTTGTATGAGTTAAAGGAGAGGGAATTTATTCAAAATAGGAGTATTGTTTAGATTGATTTGGTTAATAATAAAAAAGTATACTATTTGTTGCCTTTCTAATAATCTTAATTATAAAGTGCACATTAATCTAAGCATTAAAGCCCTATTAAGAATTCCCAAAACCCATACATACTCCAACCCTCACCCACTCACCCTCACAGTGTGCATTTTATATAATTCAGCGGTAAAGTGGGATTTAAAATATCTTTTTTTTTGTGGTAATTAATAATGTTTCTGTTTCAAGCATAAAAATATTAATTTTCTATACCTGTATTTTATTTCAATTGCACGGCATAGGAGAGTCTTGGGTCAATTTTCTTTTTTTAAGAAAATGATTGTCGTTTTGTATTGAATTGCTAACATATGAATAACTAAACGCATCGCGTGAACAAAGTGTAATGGGATTAAAAACTTACTATTAACGCGTAACATAGCTTATTATTTATAAAATTGTGTTAATATGTTTATTGTAAATAAGTTAACAGAATGATTTCGTTAATAAATAAATAAATATCTAGTAAATATGCATCTCTAGGGGGATTAATTTTCAAGTTTTAGTCTTTTGTCTCAGCCGTGGGTTTGTTCTACTCTGAATAATGGCGATTACGAAATACGTGAGCCAGTGGTAAATCCAAAATTAACTACCAGTTTCATTCGTGATCGTTAGATACTAGCGTCTGATTTGTTGGTAAATCTTTGGTCATTAAGAAAAGAAAAACTTTAAGCCGACTTATAAATAAGAAACCCAATTGAGCCTTCTTCATGTTTTCTTAAAGATTTTCAACCTAAAGTTGCTGGCGAAAATAAACCACTAATATTGTGTACAACCGTAGTGATTTCAACATGAAATCAGCTAACCATCACGCCGCTTCCCATAGGGGTAGGCCGAGAAGAACACCACAACTCCGTCTTTACATATAGACAATTGTTTCCTCCATATTCCTCCATATTCCTTTTGCTTTTTTTCTACAGCCATCAATGTTTGCAAGTTGTTTTTTTTACACTCTTTCATTGTTTTTTTGAATTTTATGACCAAACCATCGCAGCGAACTGTCTTTTTAAAAATTTTGATGCATAATAATATTTGTCTTAGTCCACTGCATACGGCATGAATTACTTTCTTCTTATTTTTTTTCCTTTTTGAATAAAACTATGTATTGTTTTTAAGTGTTCAAAAACCAGAGTGGAAGCATTGCAAGAGATAGGGGTATAAAAATCGTTTCCTTAATATTGACTAAGTCACTATAAAAAGTACGATAAAGTTTAATCTTTAAATCCAGTCTCCAGGACTTTTCTCTCGAAATTCTTGGATTTTGACATTTATGTACTTTTCTTAAATAGTTTTACCACATAATTTAGTTAGTTTTTTTCAATTATAATTATTTATTTATTTATTCACACTCTTTATCAAAAAACAATTCCATGTTCACTTTGCCCAGCTAACAAGGGTACATACCCCGTTCCAAGCTAGGCAATTACATTTTAATATATTATAATTGTTAACAAATTAATATAGAGCACAGACAAACAAAATATAAACTTATTCGGATACACATTTTGATTCATATACATACAGATATACACATATATACACACATATATATATAAATATACAATTATAATGTGAGATATTGCTTGGTTTAAGTGTTGGAGTTCCTACTCCAGTTGGAAGTGGATAAAAGAAACGAGGTTAAGTGTTCAATGCGTATTTATTGCATGTTGAATAAAAAAATAATTTTGTTAGTCTGTTCAAGAGTAACGGCGATAAAAACTGACTGCACTTGGACCACATGCCGGAAATGACTGAATGACGTAATCACACCCTGTGGTCCTTTTATAGGGCTTGTTCTTTATTCTTCATGTCATAATGGCCGGAATGAAGTTAATGTACTCTAAGATGTTGCACTGAATATGATTTTCTATTTCATTAATGCGTCAACGTCCTCTGAGCTGTTGGTCTTGCAGAATATATTTATAATTTTCTCAAACTGAACGGTTTGGGTAGGTAGGAAGAAATTGCCTTAAGGCAATATGCCCGCCCTTATATGTATATTTATTGTTTATGTATATAAAGTGTCAATAAATAAAATAAATATAATCTATCGTCTTAAATAGGGTCATTTCTCTATTTTTAAATTTAAATCATTTAACGGATGGGCGTATCATCGATCAATGTATTTTGAAATCCACAAAAATTAAAAAATAATAATACAAAAGTATATTTGTAGTTAAAATAAAAGCAAAATAAATTCTTACAATTACCACAATAAACTATTATTCTACATTTTGTAAAATTTATTGAACCGATTGTTTCTAAAGTAATGTTTTCTCGAAAAAAACACTGAAAAAGAGTCTTCATAACGAGTTTGTGATGTGAAAATAAAATCAGTTAGTCAAAGGTTAATCAATCACTTTTTATGTGTCAGTTGTACTTAATTAAAAGGACCGAGCTTTTTCATTAAACTATTTTATCGACAAATATTTTTATTTTTTTTATTGTCAGTCGTTTTTCCTTTTTATATTTTGCTAAAACTTGCATTTATATCTCAATTATAATTTTCCAAATTTTTGTAGACAAGGACTGGATTTGACTCCCTGATAATATAGATCTGGTTAAAGTCACCACTTTACAACAGTAATGTTACACAGTGTGTAAAGTGGCCACTTAAACCAGCCATTGACAGCTGATAAGCCCTGTAGATGCCTGGACTTATATATTACCTTCTCTTAAATGTTCTTCATCTCTGTTGTAATATGTTAATATAAACAGCTCCCCAAGGAGTCGAATCCAGTCCTTGTCTACAAAAATTTGGACAAACTCAAAATATAGTTGATAAATCCACCAGATCCATGAAAAAGTATAGAAATTGAAAAAATAACATTTTTTGGGCGTTGCCTAGTATGTTGGTGAAATAATTAAATTAGATGAATCTCACCCGCATAAATAAAGGTTTTAGCTCTTTAACTTCACAAACATCAACAAATGAAAGAATTGAAGGAATATAGATGTACAAATATGGGCAGAATGGTGAATGTTACACAGTGTGTAAAGTGGCCACTTAAACCAGCCATTAAACAGGTCATAACCCCTGTAGACGCCTAGACATCTATATTACCTTCTCTCAAATGTTCTTCATCTCTGTTGTAATATGTTAATAAAATTATTGTTACAAAAAAACCATTTTCTTTACCTATTTTTCTTACATTTTCTCGCTTGTTTTATCATGAAAATTATTTTAGAGGAAAATGTAAACGTGAACTCATTTTATTTATATAGTGTCTATTTGATCATTTTTTTCAATGTTTACCTCTTGTAACGTTTATTTTTATATAAGTTGATTGAAAAAAATACCATTATTAAAAAAAAATATTCTGAATAATGTTAAATCAATATCTCACTTTTTTTTAATTTTGGATTTTGCCGGGTTTGTAAGTAGTACTCTCAATTGTAGGCCTCGTGGTGTAATGGTAAGCGCGTTTGTTTTCCATGCGGGTAGCCTCGGGTTCGATTCCCAACATGGTTGACATGAAATATTTATTTTAAAAAAAAGTTTTTTTACACTCTTTTTTTACACAATATTTAATATTCCCCTGAACTGGCACCTGATACGTAAGACTGATCATCTTACTATTATGTAACAAAAATGATCAAGATACGCTGCGATTGGTATATCAACGCAGTGCCCTATGCATGATTAGATGCGGAAAGGGAATGATGATGACAAATTGAATTTTCGGACAGAACTTTATTAATTTTCAGTAATAATGGCATTGAAAGCAGTAAATATTCTAATGCGAATAATTTACGAACATTTTTTAGTTGTTAATAATTTGTTGAATCTTTAAATTCGTTTTTGTATTGAACGGTTCTGAAGGGTGCTTTTAATATGTGTCAAATATTTACTGTTTTTTGTTCCTTATGCAATTAATAATAAATCAGTTATTATTCTTTTTTAAAGTATTTACGAACCTTCAATGACAGTATTAAAATTTCAAGTATTTAAAAATAATATTAACGTTATAACGTTTTATTTATTATACTATAAAATGTGTTCTTTGAATTTCAACACAAAAAAGTCAAAAGTCTCATTTCTACTGCAGTCAGATTTTCTTTAAATGACAATAATTGGGTGTCTATGCTGAGAGGATTGATTAAATATTCTAGTAAGCTGATTAAATTTATATGAAGGGGTGATTTCTATTAAAAATCTATGAATGAAAGTCAGAACTTTCCTTGGCGTATTGTGTTTATGTACATTTTAAAACAACTTACTTCGCATAACAATTACACGGTCTTGTGGTTACAATGAAAGAACAAAGATAATGAAAACGCCAAGGCAAAATGGCATGGCAAAAAATGCGTTAAAAGACACAGGAAAACCACCCCTTTATCCTCCCCCAAAATTTAAATAAATTTACTTTACAAAATGAACTTAGTTGAAAACAAAATCATAGCCAATTTGTCATCGTCATTATTCCTTTTCTGCAGTTAACGGTGTATAGAGCACTGCAAACGGAGCATTTTTTATAACTTTTTTTACATGCTGGTAAAATAATAGCTTCAGGCTTCACGAGCCAGTCCATAGGCTATTATATATTATTCTTTAATAAAACCCTTTTAAATAAATTATTGTTTTGTGTTAACCATATCGTGAACCAAACTCGAGGCCTCCAGCGGGGTAGGCAAACGTTATAACCATAGTCAACCAACAATAACCATTTGGTAAAATATTATGGAGATATTTTTTAGTTCTTTGACCTAACGTTATAGTTAAATAATCTACCTATATTATCCAAATTTTGATACTAGATTACCATTTTATAAAAAAAGAAAATCAAAATCTTCTTTTTTTTATTAAATACGTTCGGTAGGTAACTATTTATCAACATATTACAACAGAGATGAAAAACATTTAAAAGAAAGTAATATAGAAGTCTAAGCATCTACAGGGCTAATGACCTGTCAATGGCTGGTTTAAGTGGCCACTTTACACACTGTGTAACATTCACCAATCTGCCCATATTTTAACATCTACATTCCTTAAATTCTTTCATCTGTTGATGTTTGTGAAGTTAAAGAGCTGAAACCTTTATTTATGCCTTGTCTTCTGTAATATTGGGTTGCTCTCATATCTTCTTCTTCACGTGTCATGTCGGGTTCCCCCGAAGTTGACGATCATTTGGGAGAAAGCTTCTCTATACTGAGAAGTGCAAAACAACTCCTCCACAGTTCTAATCCTGGTCCATGCTCGGATGTTTCGAAGCCAGGAAAGCTGTTTTCTTCCAACCTTTCTACATCCCTCAATCTTCCCCTTCGTGACAAGCTGAATTTTGGCATATGTATCACCTCTCAACACATGGCCGAAATATAAAATCTTACAGAGCTTAACAGTGGTGAATAGTTCTCTATTAGTAAGTCCAAGATATTCTTAACATTCTACGTTGGATTCACATTTCAAATGCTTCAAGGCGGCTTATAATATTAACTTTGAGAGTCCACGCCTTTACACCGTACAGTGAGATATATATCATTTGACTATTCGTTGTCTCAGCTTAAGGTTTATATTATCGTCACAAATAAGATATTTCATTTTGTTAAATCCTGTTGCTCCCATATAACATTTGTAAATATTGTTTGTTTCCAGCTAATATTACCAAGAATGGTTAAAGCCATATAAATTATTTAAAAAATAAAGTAATTTTGATTTGTTAATTTTGAAACAGTATAAAGATGCTACGTCACCGTAGGCTAACGGATCATAGTATTTCTTTCATAGCGATAGTGGAAAGACCCGGCTACTTTCAATATTCTTAAGTCTTAGTCTTATTGATAAACGACGAAACTAATTAATTACTCAAATAATTTCTCCCTAATACCACGTGAGCGACGCCGTGGGTAAAACCTAGTGATTAAATAAAATTAACATGAAAAATGATAAGTTTAATCAACTAAGAATATTGAAGGTAAGGTATCTGAGTATCTTCAAATCCTATTACAAATAAATTATACTACCCGGTTAATAAACAGATCTTGCGTCATGAATTTTCATTGTTTTTTGTAAATGCGAAAATCACATTAATGTACAATATATATTATTATTCATCCACCTTTATTGAGTAGATGGGTATTATTGAAGCCAGGATTTGAATATTTCAGGATTGTTATACGAAATTCATAGCATTATTGTGGTGAATATTGGATCCTTTATCGAAGCGTATCACCAGCCACAGATTCGAGAATGCGATATTTCCCATACAAACCTTATTATAATACAAATCATGTTGTAAAGGCTCTATTATCTCAATTCTATCTATGAGTCTACCTTCTCCACTTATAAGCATTTCATTGTTATGCGTAGGTGGTACAAGAAAATAAAAACAAATAATATAAAATTTGAAGCCCTAACTTTGCAAGTATTCATTATAAATTAAATATCCCAAATAGAAACCTCAGATAAAACTAACTCTTTCATACCGATAACTATAGAACTAACTATGGTTTTCATTCCCCTTTGCCCAGAATTCGAAGGTCTGCCAACAAACATACAAGACTTGATTTCTTTGATAATAAGTTTTCTTCTTTCAAATGATCACATAATCAAATTCAATTATAAACATCTTTCTCCCGCTTCCACTTCTTTTGTGCCTTTCTATTTTCCTTTATAATAATTTTCTAAGCATTTATATGTCCTTTAAAATGCCCATTGGTTGTATAGATGAATAAATGATAAAATAATTCAAAACTACCCTGTTTTTAGAGACTTTTTTTTCTATTTAAATTGATTGCAACAGAGAGGGAAAACATTTTTGAGAAGGGAATATGGGAGTCTAGGCATTTACAGGGCTAATGACTTGCCATTGGCTGGTTTAAGTGGCCACTTTACACAATTGTGTAACATTCACTATTTTGCCTACGTTTGAACATCCACATTTCCTCAACTCTTCTATCTGTTGACTTTTCTGAAGTAAAAGAGCTGAAACCTTTATCATGTGGGTGAGATTCATCCGGCTGAACCAATTCACCTACAAGGCAACGACTGAAAACAATTTTCCAATTTTTTAGACTTCTTCTTTTACCAGGTAGTTAATTCAACAATGTTTTGAGTATGTCCAAATGCTTGCAGACTGGCTAGATTTTATCCCTAGGGAGTTTTATTCATGTTTAAATTTATTGCAACAGAGAGGGAAAACATTTTTCAGAAGGGAATATGGGAGTCTAGGTATTTACAGGGCTTATGACCTGTCATTTGCTGGATTAAGTGGTCACTTTACACACTGTGTAACATTTACCATTTTGCCTATGTTTGAACAACCACATTCCCTCAACCGACTGGTTTCAAGACTATACCACCTTTATTATCAAGGTATATTTAACTAATGATTTCAAGAAAAAAAAATAACCAAACAATTTTTCCTTGAGTCCGCTTCTATCTAGTTTTAAAAATCATATCCATCTCCCATCATGTTTCCCATCCTTACAAGACAAAAATACTTATTGAATAGCTCCATATGTCTTATTTAGGAAACTTTGATAAAATAAAATAGGATTCATTAGTTTAATATACCTTGGCAAAAAAGCCAATATAGCTTTGAAACATGTCGGTAGAAAAGAAAATAGAAGTTTAAAAAAATTTTCTTTATTTTTTTTTTAAAGCGAATCAGTTTATAAACGGTTTTTCAGTATAAATCTATTTATAAAGTTTTTACCTCTGTTAAAAAAATTAAATACCCATCACAAAGTTTATTCATTTGGAACAAAATATTTATTTTTCATTGAGTACTTAGGCTTACGAATAACATTCCTAAAATTTTGATTATGAATATTCATATTAATATCGGCAGGTGGGTTGCTGATTCCTGGAAGTGTTTATTTGGAATCAAAGGCCCATAGTTCAAATCAATATTTCGTTTACCATTTACATATATTTTTTTCCCAAAAAAATGGATTTTATATAACCTAAGTATTGTTTTAGGATCTACATTTGTAGCAACAGAAAATGAAAACATTTTTGAGAAGGTGAAATGGTTATCCAGGCATTTACAGGGCTTATGAGGTGTCATTGGCTGGTTTAAGTGTCCACATAGCACACTATAAAACATTCACAATCATGCCTATGTTTAAACATCCACATCTTCACAACTCCTCCATTCGTTGAATTTTATAAATAATAACATATTACAACGGAGATGAAGAACATTTAAGAAAAGGTAATATAAAAGTCTAGGCATCTACAGGACTGATGACCTGTCAGTGGCTGGCTAATGGCTGTCAAATAATTTAAGCATCTTTATTCCTTAAATTTTTTCATCTCTTGATGTTTGTGAAGTTAAAGAGCCGAAACCTTTATTTATGCGGGTGAGATTCATCTAATTGAATTATTTCACCTACATACTAGGCAACGCCTGAAAATGTTATTTTCTCAAGTTCTATACTTTTTCGTGGAGTAATAATCACATTTAACAGAAGTTATTATAATCGCAGGCTAAAATTCATCGCACAAGTGGGTTTAGAGGATTTTCAGCGTATAGATGGTATGAAACGTTACACTGTGCACCGTTACAAGATGATAGCTCGTTTTGTTGATAACTGTGAAACTGCCCGTTATCTGTCTTGGCGCAGAAACATCTACGTACTACGCATGCTTATAAACAATTTTCAATCCTTGGAACTACGTTATGTAAAATAACAAATAAAATGGTCCAAGATTCGACACAATAATTATTGCACAAAAAATTGCACAAGATCTTGTACCACTTTCTGACGCATGTTATACCAGTTTTACAAACTAAATTTCAATACTATATTGCTTAAACAATTTTCTATCTTAGCTTAAGTAAATTATCTCAAGAACGAAGAGTCAAAAGACTTTATTTTATTTGTTTCAAATGTTACTACTTGAAGATATGTATCAAAGGGTTCGTTATTGAATTTCGTGGTGCGAAGTGTTAATTTACTTACCTTGCGAATACATTTCTATCTACTCTTTTGTTGAAGTCAATACCTTGCCGACAACTTCATCTATCTTTTTGAACATGGTTTATCTCCTCGCTTTATCCATGAAAATACATACTGTGTATTCCTAGTCATGATTCAACATTACTAGGTAATTTGTTTTCTGTGAAAGTTGCAAGACTTCGGCATAAACCAGCTAGGTACTTCATATTAACTCTTAAAAGACTGTGATAAATAATCCCTTTGCACGCGGTGATGTAACGTCGTGTTACCACTAGTAAAAGACGGAATATTCTAAAGTTCAGACATTTGAAGAAAAAACAAACATGGAGACAAACTGTTTAACAATTCTTTTTTCACAACTAATGCAAATTAACATTTAATCTAGCCCTGTTACAGCAAAATAAATTTAAAATCATTAATACGCCGCTCATATTACGCGCGCGCGTCTCCTATCACTGTCATCAACCGACTGTAGACATAATCTGTTTTAGACAACATCCATCACAAAACAGCGTCTTTGTCTTCCTGTTTATGAGTTTTATCTTCGTGCTCTCTCTTATAATGATGTGTTGCTGAATAAGCGGACATTCATTCTTCGCGTGGTAAGGATAAATATTGTTTGTATTAACATCCAGCATTGTTACGAGTATACAAAATTTTACCGTACAAATCCGGTCTGAAAATGTCCATTTGAAGATTACAAAACAAATAATTCATCATTTTACAAAATAAGAAAGATTTATTAAGTCTTGTGTCTTATGTCGATTTGTGTGACATAATAGCCACACAGGAGTTAAAGAGGCGCCCGCTTTACTAGCTTTCGAGAAAACATCAGTAACATAACTTTTACACCATTTATTATTTATTCCAAATGACATCAATAATTAGACTCCTGGCAGGGTGGCATGAAATATAAATCAAAAAGGTTGTTTAAACGGCAGTATTTCACTGTTTCTGGACTGGCACCTAAAGCGTAAGACTAATCACCTAACTTTCACGAAATGTACGGCTTGAAAAAAGTGCAATCTGATTATTAATGCAGTGCCCTATGCACGAAAGATAAATTATGATGATGTTTTTTAAAGTTATGAATTATAAACCGGGTTGTGGGCCTATGGCTAGTGTCTCAGACTCACGGGTCAGGGGTCCAAGATTCGAAACCCACTTTACCACAAATTGTTTCTCATTTTCAAATAGTGAGTTATTAATAATTATAATTCTTTTAAAATACCCCCCAAAATTGAATGTTTAAAATGTATGTATATTTTTAAAAAAATAATTTAATCGCCTTCTGGGGAACTGGTAACAAGACAGACATAACAAGAATACAAAGACAACAAAATAAAATTCTTAAACTAACATACAACCTACCCTACCTGACCTCTACGACTGAACTGTACAAAAAAACACACCAGTTTGACATAAACTACTTGACTAAAATTGAGACCTTAAAAATTGTGCACAAAATAACACTGGGAAACATACAAGACGACGACATAATATTAGTCAAAAATGCTGACATACATAAACATAACACCAGACAACAAAAACACTATCATATTGAAAAAGCAAAGACAAACACAGGACAGTCAAAAATACTACATAATGGACTTAAACACTACAACGACCTACCTTACTACTTGAAAACTTTTAATGGAGAGAAATTTAAAATCAATCTGAAAAAGCACATGATGACTGAACTAACTAGACTAGACGAGACATAAAATGACTAGACAATATTAAATTTCTAATGTAACCCTAACGGGTTTTTTAAAATTGTAAATAAATAAAAATAAAAATAAAATATTATAAAAATTTTGTGGGTGTTAAACTACTCTTTAAAATACAGTGGTACCTATTTTTAAGTATTGGGTTCAAAATTTCTAGCGTAATGTGACAAATGAATGTCAGATCTTAGCTCTTTACTTCTCGTGGGTAGCGCACAAGCACTCGTTATTTTTAATATGTCCCATGAGAAGGATCTAGAATTCGACTTAGCGATTTAAACACACACTCGTGTAACAGGCCTTAGTAATCGTTGGTTTTTACGTACTTGTGAAATGGAAATATGGTTGTTACGGGCAGACATAAAACCTCTAGGGCTGTTTCTGGGGGAAAAAGCCATGAAGCGACGTAAATATAACTTGTTTCCAGAGTAGGCATTGTTTCCGTGGCGGCATTTTTATAACACTGATAAAATATTATAACTGCATTTTTTCTTTCAAATAAAAGTTATGCGTTAAAAAAAAGTTTTTTTTGTGAAATAACATAAGTAATACTCATTTTCTTATAGGCTATATAATTCTGTAAAAAAAAATATGGATGACATTACATAGTTCGGATTAGAAAAAATGTTGTTGAAACAATTAATTCAAATTTTAGTAATCTACTATGCTTCACTTTGTATAAACATATAAATGTGGAACTGGCAGAGGAAGGATGAAAGCCGAGTGAACGCGGTTGAAATGCGATCTCTTAGACGAATGTGTGCGAAATCAATGTATGACAGGGTTACAAATGATGAAATCAGGCGAGAGTGTAAATCTGAGTCAAGTATAATTGATATGATTAAGGAAGGGTCTCTGAGATGGTTTGGTCACGTAGAACGTATGGACGACAAAAGAATGGTAAAACAAGGATATATGGCGAAAATGAACGGCAAAGTGAGACGAGGAAGACCAAGGAAGACGTGGCATGATCAGACGAACCAAAATCTTAAGTCTGATCATGTCATCAAAAATTATAAAAGTGTGAATATATTTCAAATTTAAGGCATAAGATGTATCTGTTAAAAGAAGCTACGTTAGATAATATATTAAAAGTGTACATATAAAATAACAATTTTGATAAATTAGAACAATAACATTAGTCTGGTCATGTCAAAAGCAGACAGAACCGAAGGGCATGTATGACAAGATGTATGAATGTGGAAGAAGCTAGGAATGTATGCCAGGATAGACGTGTGTGGCGATCCATTCTATATGCCTACCCCTACGGGGAAATGGCGTGATGGTAGTAGTAATAGTAGTATAAATGTGAATATATGTAAATCAATCAAAATTAATTCATAGTTTGTTGTGTAATGTGTTAATCGTAAAATAATGTCAAACGCTTTGGGTGGAAGAAAATATATTTTATTTCTTCCATATGTTGTGGTTTTTCTTAATATTTTTTAAACAGTAATTTCTCCGAATTGATTTCTTATGGTTAGTTTTATCCCAAGTGTAAATATTTTTTTTTTTTTTTTACAATTTAACAAATTATAATGTGATTTTTTTATTTTTATTTTTCTGCACGTAAATACCAAGGCTTCTTTCGGGAAACTTTTCTTGTTTGACTGCGAGACACAATATTTTTTTTATTCAAGGTGATATGTCTTTACTTATTTCTATGCTTTTGTACTTTTTCATCATCGTTCCGAGTTCGCTCTCCAGTTGGAGCATATGATGTTAACTAAGAGCCACCGGGCATCTATGTCCGCTGCCAGCTTATTTGTATTCTCCCGAGTCAGGTTCGGGTCCCGTGGTTCTCACGACTGCCAACGAACAGTTAGCAGCAAACGTCCAGGGCGTCGAGAACCTGACGCCTTGTAAAGTAGGAAGGCCTGAATTTACTGCTACAGAAACGGAAGACATTTTTGAATTGACGTATTGAGAATCGTAATTTTTAAGCTGGTTTAAGCTCTCGGGATGCATCCGCAGTATATAGCCCAGCCAACCGCATCGCCTCTGTTTAATAACATTTGTTACGCGTCTGTTCTTTTATTTATTATTTCGCTAAAATTCGTACCCCCGCATAGCCAAGATTCTTCTGAGATTACACGCTTTTCTCAAAACTCAGTATTTTACTATTCAGGTCTCAAGCGAGGCGCCACGATTCTCATCTATAGAAGAGAGATTTTAAGAGATGTTAGACAAAAGTTAATTTAATCGATAAAATGAACGATACAGCAAAACTGCCAATCCCATTGAACATTTATGATTAGCATTTACAAAAACAGGTTTAAGAAAAAAAAACACAATTTAACTGTAAGGCAAATATTTAGTCCATAAAAACTATGACAAAACTGTAACATTTAACTAAAAATAATTCAATACAAGGTTATATAGAAGTCAAGGCATCTACAGGGCTTATGACATGTCGATGGCTTGTTTAAGTGGCCACTTTACACACTGTGTAACATTCACCAGTCTGCCTATATTTGAACATCTTTATTCCTTCATTTCTTTCATCTGTTGATGTTTGTGAAATTAAAGAGCTGAAACCTTTATTTATGCTGGTGAGATTCATCTAATTAAATGTAGTTTTACTTTTAGTCTCTGTTAATTTGAGTTTTGAAACTCTTTTAGCTCTTTGGCTCGCTTTCGAGCATATTTGCCAATATTTTCTAGGTATTTAGTTTCTTCTTATTTTTGATAATACCAAAACGATATAGCGCGCATGGTCATGTCAATAATTGCGTTATGTTTCTTTACTGCTAAAATAATTGTTTTAAATGTTTTCAGGGGATTTAAATATGCTTGCACATCATCAAATGTATCACTCAGTTGAGAATTGTATGCCAAACAAAGCAAAATATCTTGAATCTTTGTACAAAATTCAGTCTCACCATGCTCCTCGCAAAAGGCATAAAAATATCTTGTAACCCATGCAATTTTCATATTTTTTATTTTCTTTTAGTCAGGAAACATATAGTTTTATAGTATACACAGTAAAACTTAATTCTAATGGACTAGTGAAGTTTCCATATTATATTGTCATTGTATTAAAGGTAACTAACTATTTTTATTTCTTCGAGTACAAAAAAGATGAAAAAAACATAAATGAAAGTAGTTTAAAATCACAGTCAAGAAGTTATTTGTTTGATTTGTCGTGAGTATTTACATAAATGGAAATAATGTTAAAAATGAAGAAAAAAACTTAGCAAAAGTAATTAAAATAGTGAGAATTTAAATAAATAAGAATAAAAAAAACATGCTTAAATGCCAAGAAAAACATTTTCAAAAAGGAAAAACATATACATTTTTAGGGATTAAAAAACAAAACGATGAGACATAACTTTTAGAAATAAAAGACGATCAATTTTTTTTTAAAAACATATTATTATTTATTTATAAATTAATTGACGGACTTAAGCAGTCCATTCTTACAATAGTTAATAAAATTTAAAAAAATCTATTTATTCATTAAAAAAAAATACCTCTTGAGGAGGTACGTAAAAGGTGAAATTTAGTTTTAAATTCTTCTTTTTCCTCGGATATTTTTTCTTACTGTATGTTAATTTTTATTATGATTTGTTAAAATTTTCTTAGCTTTATATACTTAACCTGCTATCCTATTTCAGTTTTATGTACATATAATTACTTGTTCCTATATTGTTACTATAACCATACCAATATGTGAATATTATCCTGTCCCAAAATGAGTTTGTTGTAACTCCTGGGAGTACAAAACAAATTTAAAAAATGTATGATTATATAAATAAAAAAATAATTTTGAGTTGCAGTTTTATCTGAAAACGATTGCAAAAAAACAAAACATGATAAAGATAACCGTTGCACCAAAGTATGATCTAGATAACCCCCTAGGGAGGAAATCCACCCTGTCTGCAAACATTTGGACGTACTTAAAACATTGTAAAACTTTTTTTAAGTTGAAATAATTCATTGAATTGTTTTAACGTTTCAGCATGTATATCTCCGTTTCTTTCCACATCTTTGTAGTAAGTATTGTTTAACATTAGAAACTAGCTCAATGGATCATTATTTATTCCACGAAGTGAAGAGTTCCGAGAAAACGTAATATGTCCAGACAGATACTTTAGTATACACTGGAGAGAGAGTGGTATGGAAGTTCGCAAAGTGAGTTAATGTTGTATCAAATATCCCTACGGGAATAAGCGCATTTCTTCCTGTATATATTATTCAACAAACTGTTCGCATTTTCCCGTTGATATTTTCCGCCAAGTTTTTTTACGCACACTTTTGTTTTAGCACTTTTTTATATCATCGAGGTGCCTTTGTCCCGACGCATAAAAGAGCGCGTTGTGGAAAACGAGAAGGTGTTAATGTACTAACCGGAATATATTCGCAAACTGAGTGAAGTCATTCATTCCGTAATTTAAAAACATGTTCGGGAAAATGGCAGTTATCGGGAAAATGAAATTACTGAAATTCAGCTGAATAGAAATTAATATGTATTTCTGTATTTACATACACAATGTTATTTTCGTCGTCATTCCCTAAAATGCTCTTATAGTGCATGTGGCTCTGCATTTATACACTAATTGAATCACAAATATTATATAGATAATTTATGAAATTAGTTTGAACGGAGAGGGAAATAATTTTTGCGAAGGGTTTGGGCATTTACTAAACTTATGACTTGCTGTTGGCTGGTTCAAATGTCTTTTTTTAAACTCTGTGTAATACTAACAAATTTGCCTATGTTTTCCGCCCTTTTACTCCGGAGAGGATATCCAGCACCTCTACAAACATTTTGACATTCTTTTTCTTATTCTTAAGAGGTGGGGAGTCAGTGTTATTCAAGCTCCTGACGTCACTGCGACCTGTGAAGATGTGTTTTGATGGGTCCCGTGAATAGTTCTCGCCTTCCAAACCCAGGTCTATAAGGAGCATGGCTACTGTCTTAAAAGGCGAAAGTTTACATTTTGCTAAATCTTCCCCTCCAAGCCCAGATCCGTAAAGCATCGGGCTATTAGGTAAGGGGTGAGCTCTTTAACTTTCACAGGTTTAACCAGTGATCCCCTGAGGATGAGACTCCTTTTATAATTTAAAGCATCACATTCACATAAACTGTGTACGGGTGTTTCCTTATATTCCCAGAACATACATCTTGAAGTTTTGGAAAGGTTCATTTTAGCAAATTGTTTGTTTAATCTGCCCTCACCCTCACTCGATTTTGGCTGAGTTTTATTAATTCAAAGGTAAACCTTAACATTTAAACATACTCAAATGTTGTTTTTATTTATATTTATTGAAGTTTCAGGTTAAAGAAGCAGTCACTTGGTACTATGTACAAACATAGAAAAAATTCGTGTCTTTAAACAAAAAAAAACATATTAAATGCTTTGAAATAAAATAAAAAACAATTTTATGCCATAATTTTAGCAAAAAACTCAGCATTCTATGTAAATATATCTACAATAAACTACAGTGCATACAAGCCAAAAAAAAGAATTCATTCGTTTGAAAATGATGTATATGTTTATATTTCATTCAGTTTGAATTTTAAAAGGCGGTGTATCAATTCACTATCTTCAAATTTAATAACGTAAATGATGATTTAAAATGTGCACATTTTATAAACTTACATCTGTATTCAAAATTATTATTATTTTTCTTTTTACTAATTTTCTGTTTCTTTTAACTCTGTAATAAAATACTGTAATAAATAATTCCTTTGCGCGAGGTAATCTAACATCGTGTTACCACATACGAAAGTCGAAATATTCTCAAGTTCAGACATTCGAAAAAAAACAAAAATGGAAGCATACGGTTTAATAATTCCTTTATAATATAGAAAAATAGAAAAAACAATAAGTATCAATATATAAAAAATAAATAAAAGTATAAATGATTAAATGAAATTGCATAATATTAAGATAACTAACCTCAATACTATCGTTTTAGCAAAATAAATAAACAATCATAAATACGTTGGTCATCTTACGTACGTGCGCGCATCTCCATCACTGTCAATTAGCGACTGAATCTCTATTCTTACAAACGCCGACCACACAACAGCGTTTTTGTCTTAATTGTTATAAGTTCTATCTTCATGCTCTCTCCTACACATAGTTTTTGTTGTATTGGCGTCACATTCATTTTTTTTTGTCGCAAGAATAAATATTTCTTGTTTTAAAATGAGGATCCAGCAGAAATCAGAAAAATAATCACAGCAGCCAACAAAACATACTTTTCTTTGCTGCGAGTGTTCAAATCACGTAACGTCCACAGGAAAACCAAAATAAGTATAAACAAAACAATTATACGTACTGTATTGACAAATGGGTGTGAAGCGCCAACACTGACAGTAAACATGGCTAAAAAGCTGGACACGTTTGAACAAAAAGTACTCAGAAAAATCTGCGGACTAGTGAGAGAGAATATTTAGTGGCGCATTCGGTATAACGAAGTACTAACTGTACAATATATACCAGGCCCCGAGAATCTCGGCACATATGAAGATGCTTAGATTACGATGGGCCGGACAGACAGCGAATGATTGACTCACGTGTCCCTAAAACAATAATGTGCGGACACCCGGGAGGAAATAGATTAGTGAGAAGACCCAGGCTGAGATGGGAAAATGAAGTAAAAAAGGATGCAGCGCAGTTTCTCCAGGTAGCAAATTGGAAGACGGTGGCTGAAGACCGACAGAGTTGGAGGCGAAAGATGCAGAAGGCCAAAGCTCGATATGAGCTGTAGCGCCATCGGAGAGAGAGAGAGAGTTTTAAAATCTAGCTTTGTTATACAAATTTTACTTTCTAAATCCGGTGGGAAAATGTATATTCGAAGATGACAACTTCATTATTTAAAAAAATTAGAGAGATAAATCCAGTCTTGTTTACGATACAAGACTAGTAAGACATTACAGCCACACAGGAGTAAATATTTATAAACGATGGGAAAAATGCACTTTTCTTCACTCCGCTGCAATAAATATATGTATTTAATGTTTCCCCATATATTTTTAACTAATATGTAAATATGTTTATTTTTTATTTTCCTTATTCATCATAATTCTTTTTTCGTTTCTTTTCTTGATTTTATTTACAAGTACAAAATGTTTCTCTTTATCATTTATTTAAGATCAATATATATTTTTACATTTAAATATATACTATTTACCTAAGTAGTGGTTTTAAATAATACTAAATGTAATTATTTTTTTCGTTGAGTGTTATTCAAAGTTTTTGTTAACTGGTTCAAAATATTTCATTTACCAAATCAATATTTTTTGTCTTTAATTTTATAACTGGTAATAAAAATTTCATATTTTTATCTTTTTTAGACTTTCTTAATTTGTCAGTTGATAATTTTGTTTGAAATGCTACATATTACTTAAAATGATACTTACATACATATGTATATATTTAAATGTATTTGCAACTATTATGTAAAAGGCACAAAATTCCGTTTATTTCAAAAAATAAAATTATATATATTATTTTTTACTTATATTAGCCACGTTTTGGTTAACGTATTTTTGTCTTTATATTTATGTTTATACATATATATAACTCGTTTGCACAAAGCCTTAAACATGACGTTTAAAAAATAAATAATGAATCTAAAAAGTAGATAAATTGGTTCAGCCGGGTGAATCTCACACACATAATAAAGGTTTCAGCTCTTTTACTTTACAAAACTCACCGGATGGAAGAGTTGAGAAATGTGGATGTTTAAGCACGGGCAGAATGGTGAATGTTTTACAGTTTGTATAGTGGCCTCTTAAACCAGCCAAAGACAGGTCATAAGCCCTGTAAATGCCTAAACTTCCGTATTCCCTCCTCAAAAATGTTTTCTCTCTGTTGCAACAAATTTAGAAATTATAAGAGTTAAATTTTATAGTTTAATCATATAATGCCATAGTGTCAACCGATTTCAGTTCTAAATTTGTTATTAAGCCGTAACAATACTTGAAAAATAAACCTGGACGTGTTTGTTATAATTGTTTACACAGACACTAAAGATCTCTATTTGCGCATGCTCGGACTTGTGAAATTCTGTGCTGAGCGTCCGGCTTAAAGAAACTAAAACATTTACGCAGTTCTATATTGCAGAATCAGACAGAGCGCAGTGTATTTTGTATTTTATCCTAGTCCGCACAAAATTGCGCAGTCGATAGGTTATGTGTGGGGGTTGGCGCATAGGGAAATACCCCTTTTTTTTAAAAACAATGGTCATTCAAATACAGTCCAGTAAAAAAATATATACTTTACTACTTATTAGTACTACATATTTTTATTTTATTTGTTATGTAGAATTCCCGAAAAAACGTGTATTGCATTAGCCACGCCCCTAATATGTCTCAATTCATGTTCATTTTCAATATTCTTTCTAACCATTCAAAATTTATGGAACATCGTCACGAATCTTGACGTCATAATTTTTAATGCCAAACATGTCGCGTTTTTCTAGTGACATATGTTTTGTGTTTTCTTTTTTAATATTAAATATGAACACATTTCTTCACGATATCCATAGTGATTTTGAAAATACAATTAATTAATTATTCTGATATGTTTTTTTTTTGTTTAAAGGCACGAAGTTTTTCCATGTTTGTACATAGTGCCAAGTGACTGCTTCTTTAATCTAAAACTATAGTTAAAAAGACATTTTTTTCATTTTTATTACTAATACGTCCATACTTAAAAAGTTGTATGGCTTGAGGAGCCAGAAAATTATAGTGTCTTTGTCCGTAATTTATTTTTTTCTTTGGTGGCAGAAGTATTGTTTTTTGTCTTTGCTTAGTGTCGCAAATTTGGTGTCCGTCATTATATATATTGTTAAGGGGTCTATTTTTAAGGGAAGCATTGGTTTCACCCAATGTACGGACAGACCATGCACGATCACCAGCCTTTTCCTTTCCAGACCCACTCGTGCATAGGACTCCTAATTTGTAAACCAAATGCAGCGAATTTTGATCATATGATACATGGAATTAAAATGATCAGTACTATGTTTTAGGTGCTTGTCCAAGAGTCATTAAGTATTTCAATTTAAACAACCTTAAAAATCGATATTTTACTTCTTTCCTGCCAGGAATACAACCGAGGATCTCAAAAATGGTAGGCAAACGCACCAACTACTACAAGATGAGGCAGACTTATCTCCACTCGATTTTTCATAAAGGATTTTTACCCGAAAGCAGCCATTGAGTTAAAATTACTCATCTATGTGGATAAATACAAACAATGTTTTGTTATTTATTTACACGTTTATTTATAAATAAAAGAAATCAACAGTATTTAAGTTTATCAAATTCAAAGGACTGGATTTGACTCTCGGGGGAGCTGTTAATATTAACACATTACAACAGAGATAAAAAACATTTTAGAGGTGGTAATATAAAACTCTAGGCATCTACAGGACTTATGAACTGTAATTGGCTGGTTAAATTTTCAAGCGTTGCCTAGTGCGTACTTGAAATAATTAAATTATATGAATTTCAACTGCATAAGGTTTCAGCTCTTTAATTTCACAAACATCAACAGATGAAAGAATTGAAAGAATGTAGAAGTTAAAATATGGACAGAATGGTAAATGTTACGCAGTGTGTAAAGCGGCCACTTAAAACACAATGACAGGTCGTAAGTCTTGTAGGTGCCTGGACTTCTATATTACCTTCTTTAAAATGTTCTTCATCTCTGTTGTAATGTGTTAAAGTTAGAAATGTTCTCAACAGATATGAAACTGTAGATAATATAAAAGTCGAGGCATTAAAAGAGCTGATATTCTGTCATCGGCTGGGTTAAGTGATTACTTTACACACTGTGTTAGACAAAATTCAATTGGAGAATAAAATAAATACGGATGTTAAAACAATGGCAGAATGCTAAATGTTACATAACCAGCCAATGACAGATAATATTTTTTTATTTATATCCCTACAGAGATGAGGTAGATTTTTTTTTTCCAATTCAGGATTATGGATATTCGAGCGTTTACAGGGCTTATGACCTGTCATTGGCTGGGTTGAGTGGCCACTTTAAGTAGATACTACAACATTCCCCATTCCGCTTATTAGCGAATATCCACACAGATAACATTTTTGATTTTTGTATATATCTTACTAAACGAGAAACCATTCACAAGCGAGTTGGAGCGCCATCTATGTATTGATATTGAAGTTAAGTATAAAAAAAAAATCTACCTCATCTCTGTAGGGATATAAATAAAAAATATATACCTACTCCCCCATGGGAGAAATCCAGATTTGTGTACAAATACACGTACCAAAATAATGTTGACAGATAATAATCCCTGTAAATGCCTTTATTATTATATTTTGTTTTACTTGATGTTATTCATGTCAGTTGTAATATTTAAAAAATACAAAAGGGATGGAAAATACCTCAAAGAAGGGAATATGGAAATTTAGGAATTTACAGGGCTTACGACCTGTTATTGGCTGGCTTAAGTGGCGACTTTACACACTGTGTAACATTTACCATTTTACCTATGTTTGAACATCCATATTTCTTAAATTCTTCCATTTGTTGATATTTCGTAAGATATCAATCTCGTTTCTTCCATCAACCTTCAACTAAGGTAGGAGCTCCACCAATCCCAGTAACCAGCAAAATCTTACATTTGTTTCAAAGCTTTATATTCCGAAATAATTGGAATAATACTTTCGCTGGTCACTTCGATATACATTTTCAATAAAACCAGTGTATTTTTAACGTAAAACGCCAATTTAAAGTAATTTTGAATGTAAACACAGTTGATGGATACATTTTCCGCAAGGGTTAATTTAATTTTTTGGTTTATATCAAAAATTTACGCTGAAGTTCATTTTGAAGGGTCGGTATTTTCAGTGTGTTCGGTAATGCATATTTGAATTTCCAATTTCGTGGAATAAACACGCATTTCAAACGGTTCTAACCGCCGCAAGTTTAACATACTATTTGTTTGCGCGGTCATTCAATTATTGAACAAGCGCATTGGAGTATAGTTATGCGATCATGAACTACTAACTGTTGTTCCAACTCTGAATATTCCGGATAGAGTCACACAGCAAGGTGTGCGCCAACAGTGATTCTCAAAAAACTCTTGAACCGAATATTTCGAAATTCGAATTCATTGAACAAATATCAAACACGCATTTCAAATTATTCTAACCGCCGCACATCAGTTCGCGTCGAACAAGCTAGGTGGACAAAACTAATGACCAGATTTTCAGAATTGGTCAGTTTTTTATGTTAATTATCCCATCAAAGCACGATTTTTAAAATACTTCAGATTTACCATTGCACACTGATGAATAATCGATGTCGAAAAGAAAGTAATTAAGAAAGTGAATTTGCGATGACAAATTAGTTGCAATTTTACTACAGTTTGAAGAACATCTCAGGGTATCAAATAAATATTTATTTAAAAATTTTAGTCATGAATTTTAATATTTAATTATAGTATTGGTTTTTTTTTTTAAATCAAGGCTAATTATTTAACCAAATAAAACAGTTTTTTTTTTAACATTCAAAATAATTATATATTTTTTTCTTTAATAATAACTTTGAACTTTAAAAAGTTATTTGCACCCGCGTGTACCCGTACTTGTTTTTATATCTGATTTTACCATAACTTTTAACTCTATATATATACCTTAGTTTTCAGACTCGCATACATTTTTTTTTTCCGGTGGATCTTTTCTTCAGTTTTAGAATGAAGTTTTTTTTTAAATAGCTGAAACATTCGAAATATGAAAAAAAAACATTTTTATACTTTTTATCGCAGATTTTCTCTAATTTATATTGTAAAGGTTTTTTAGAGATAAAAAAAGCTTAAATTAGCTTGCGTTTCATCGAAAATTGCCGAAAAATGGGCAACAATCGGGATGTCTAAGAAACGCTCCTTGGCAAAACACATAAGTTGGTCAGACGCTGAGTATATATAACTTGATGTAAACACTTCTTTACCACAGCCACATACACCTCTAGAGTGGATATTTTAGCAAAAAGACCCGGGAAAACGTTTAAAGATTCCGCTCTTAAAACCACAAAAAAAAACATCAAATTTATAAACTCGTCCAGACTCAGCTGTGTATAAGCTAAATTAAATAAATATTTCGAACACTAAAAGAGACAATAGCGAGAACGCACAAAACAGTAATTGGTACTACAGACTCTTTTGGAAAATTAACTAGCGATGAAGCGCAACATAATTTAATGACTCTAATCCTATCCACATTCATGTAAATAGACAAAAACAGTGGTGTATGAAAGCAGTTTATGACTTTTCATTGGCATTTTTGTTTGAGTTTGTCAAAAAAAGCGTATTATCCTCTTGAAGAGCATGTAATGCTAACAAAGATTCATACTAAAATGAAGACGTAAGCTATATTAGATAAAACCATCGAGTTCACACGACAAATGACAACTTGAGAAAAAAAGCGTTGTCAAACTGCTATCTTAACCAATACTTCTGAAAAAACAGTTCTCGAACAGAGTCAAAAGATAAATTGATGTATATTTATTTTTGACTTTTGATGATTAATTGTATTATTTGTATACTATTGTATTGTTTGTAATATTCACATTTCACATAAGTCACTAAAATAACGAATTTAATTTTTGAGCTCTTTCACATAAGCAACTCAAATTATAAACTTAATTTTTGAGCACCCAAGACGAATTGAATAGTGTTTAACTGGTCTTAGATGTATTTTCTATGCTTAAAAAAATAAGTTATTTTTTTAAATCGTATTTCTGTTTACTCGTGTTTTGAAAAAAAATATTTAGACCATTTTTATCTAATTAACAATAACTGTACTTTAGAATAGAAAATAAAGGTATACAAACCAAATACATTATTTTTAAGTCTGCGACTACTGACTACAAGACCGCAAACCGGTTGCTGCTTTATTTATTCTAAAATTAGAAAGTGGCAAGCCGCATAGTAAAACTAGGGGAAATTTTTATATTATAATGAATATCCCGCGAACTATGTTTTGGAAAACGCTGGCCTGGTACCTCCGAGTGCTATAGACAAAGTGTTTATGGGCGCGCGTGTAGTTGAAATAAAACAGAATCACTTTTGCCAACAAGAGATATGAATTGAACAAACTTCGCTAGCGCCAGGCAGTTGGAACAATGGACAAACAACACTAAAGTTAAGGATAAAGAAGACACCATTGTCTTAAAACAATAAGCAGACAGATCGAGGGCTTTTCTGAACGTTGTAATAATAAATTTAGAATGGCGGTATTTATCAGCCGGCTACAGTAAGTATACTCCTGAAAAGGACCGGTATATACACCCCGTTAGCAAGGAAGCATTATTTTACCTTACATTTATTTAACAGTACTGATAGTCTTATTTATAAAATCATCCATCATTAAAACGGCTCTTTGTTTACGCAGGAAACAATATCGCAACTACCATTTTCAGATGTTTGCCATTAGATAATGAATTAGTACAATATTCATGAAAACTTGCCAAATACTATTCGTCTTAAACAAACTTTTATACAGTTGTATTAAAACATAAAGTAAAGCCATTTTGCTTTACATATTAAACCAGAGATACAAAATATATGTCTAAGTACCAATAAAGAGAAAAACGCAGTCTCATGACTCATTGTAAAAGGGTTAAAAATTACATTAAGAGTTACCTGATGAAACAAAAGAAACAGGAAGAATATTTTAACCAAAGTTTCGGTATTATTTGAACTTTTAAATTATACATTTGCTTAAGTACTCAAGACATGTAAAGAAATAATAACATCATGTAGTTAAAAATTATGAAATATTTTTTATTTTTTACCAAATTACAGAAATAGTACCTTATTATTTTGATTACATTTAATTTCTTCATTTTTTTTACATTATAAACAATAAAAAAATAATGACACCTCACTGGGGTAACCCGTTTA
Organism: Micrasema longulum; assembly: GCF_059751315.1. NCBI lineage: Eukaryota > Metazoa > Arthropoda > Insecta > Trichoptera > Brachycentridae > Micrasema > Micrasema longulum. The sequence goes on along the minus strand of NW_028278887.1, from coordinate 210,098 downwards.
GAGGACACTTGAGAAAACACTTTTTTTTATGTGTGAGAATATACAAAGAAAACTTAATTAAGAGAAAATTGACAAAATGTTGAAATAGTTTTAAACCCTACGCATTTGTATTTATATTCAATTTATGGATACCTATATAGTTAGAATTACAAAACGCACAATATAATAATTAAAACAAAACATTAACTATAAGTTTGTGGAGCAGGTGATTTAATATTAGTTTGGGTGAATGAGACAATCCAATTATTTGGACTGAGGAACTATCATAGTTGTGCGTTATAATTTATATCTACTTCTTTTGATTACTGATGACGCTGAAATTTATACCGTCTATACAAGCGTGTTCAATAAAAATTAAAATAAAAAATCTTAAAATAATTTAGGATTTCGGATTTAATTTATTTTTATCATTTTATTCTTATAACACACATATTAAATTTTAATAAAAAAGGTTCTTCAGAATATTTCCATAAAATTAATTTATATTGGTGAACGCCAAAACAGTTTTTAATTATTGGTCAAGATACTAAATTAGGTCTAGCATTATCCTCCGTAATATCGCTATTATAATAAAAAGGCATTTTTATTATATAATATTATTACATTTATATATATATATATATACGAATAATTTTTATTTATTCAATTTTGCCGGTCTGTCTTTAAACATTATCTTTTTATTATTAAATCATTGTTCACTTTAAAACAAATAAATACATTATAATTCCTGTGAATATAATTCACACAATTTTCTTAACAATAGAACTTAATTAAACATTACTACCTGCTTTCTTAAAAAAGAATGAAGTTGTCGTAGCAAGACTTCAAATTTAGTTTAAAGATTTTAAAAAAAATCGTCTATTTTCACATTGTGTGTGAATCAAAATTATAGGATGTTCCCAAGAAACTTAAGAAAATTTGTTTTAACCCTGATTTAAGGACCGCCGTAGTCTATACTCAAACTAACGTAAATCCATACTTATATCTCACCAAAACGTATTTTAATAATAATTATTATTACAATGAAATTGTATAGCGCTGTTTTTGTAATATAATACTTCAAGGAGATATTATCTATGATTTAATACGGTCTTGAATTTTGATAAAATTCACAATCCTTAATTTTAACGGTCGTGCCTACATTTAACGAACGTCAAAAAGTTATTTTGTGTCCCATACGATTTTTTTTTACAAATAATTTCTAATGAAAACTTTGATGACTCTAGTGCTAAGCATAGATAGCATTTAATTTAGCGAACTAGTTTATAAGTGTATAATAATAATGGAGAGTCTATATCACTCGCAGTTTAATCACTAATCACTAAGTACTGGATCACAAACCACATAGTTCTCCAACCAACCAAGGCTGGGGTGAAAGTCTTGGATAAGCCAGATAGATTCCAGAGTGCTTCTGAGATAACAGTCATTTGTCACGGTTAGGAATGTGTCCCTTGTTAAACTAATATCAGCATCTCTTCTGTGGTTAAGGACTAGATTCGGGATATATCTAGCCCTACCTATTAACATAACACATTCTACCCAACACCCACGCATTAATACTAATAATTGGAACAAAATTTTGTATCAAAAGACATACAAACATATCTCTTGTGTTTTATAAATAGGAATGATTTCATACTTAATAGTTGGACGTAAAACAAGATTTTTAAAACATAACGTATTTAATATTGTATGGATGTGATGACACACTAGTCGATATAGGACACAAGATTTGATATATCTCACTTATTTTTTGAGATGGTGAATTCTTATTTTTTTAAATCTTCAAATGAACATTTTTACATACGATTTAAAGAGTAAAATTTGTATTAATGAGCTACATATTAATAGAAAAAAATATTTATCCTTACTATGTGAAGAATGAATGTCCCCTAATTCAGCAATATGTCTATACAGATATCTTATATAAGAGAGAGCACGAAGATAGAACTCATAACAAGGAAGATAGAGACGCTGTTTTGCGGCGGGTGTTGTCTAAAACAGATTCAGACTTCAGTCGGTTGATGACAGTGATGAGGGACGCACGCGCGTAACATAAGCGGCGTATTTGTGATTTTAAATTTATTTTGTTATCACAGGGCCAAATTTATTTATTTATTTATTAAAATACACGTACGCAGTGCCTTTTACTTTAAAAAGTTACATTTTAAAAATAATATGAACATATCAATATCATGTGAAAAACTTAAAAATCAAATGTAAAAGTATTATTTAACATAAATACCATATATATATATATAATACATCAATTTTGTATAAAGAACATATTTAGATATTCTAAATATGTTCTTAGATCTAAGAGACTCTTATTTTTTAAATGATAAATTTGTATTTTTGTAATCTTTAAATTAGCAGTTTTAAAAATTTGCTTAACTATCCTGAATTACAATACAAACAATATTTATACCTGCAACGTGAAGAACGAATGTGACGCCAAAATAGCCATAAATATGTACATGAGAGAGCACGAAGATATAAGTCATAATAATAAAAACAGAGACGCTGTTTTGTGGCCGGTGTTTGTGAAAAAATACTAAAATTGTACAAAAATCACTGCTCTAGTGCCATAATCCAGGAAAAAGAAACCGGATACACCGGATGTTAATGAAAACAATTCAGAAAGCAATTTACCCTGATTAATCTAAAATTATGACACTCAACCTATGCCCGAAGCGATTTAGTCGCCAGCCGGGTTTTGGCGCGAGCTTGACAATTAATTCGAAACCAAAATACATCAAAAGTAAAATGCCTTATTTTGTCATAAGAGTGTGCAAAAACGGTCCGCGTTAATGAAGAAAAGTCAGACTGAGTTTTACCCCGAGCCCTCTAAAATTATGGCACTCTCAATTTAGTCATTCTTTAACCGCCAGCCAAGTTTTGACGTGATCTTGACATTAAATTCGAAACCAAAAAAAAATAAAAGGAAAATCCCGTATTGTGTAGTGAAAAGGTGCCAAAATTGTCCGGATAAAAGGAAAAGACTTTTCATTGATATGTAGGAACCTAGGTACCTATGAGTGGTTAAATTCCATAACATAAAATAATTTTTTTTGCAAGTGTCAAACTTTGCGCTACTTACTAACAGTGATGCATTTGTGTAAGAATCCATTTCTCAAAAATGTATCAAATTTCAGTTTAAATTATTTAAAAATTACTTAAAATCCATCAAAAATAAGTTAATACGTAGAAATCAAGAACTTGTAAGGAAACTGAACAATTCAGTATCCATTAAATATAATTGATATTTGGAAATGTTAAAACACAAACTTTTTTAACGTACAAAAAAACAACACTCTCCGAATATTTTTGAATATACGTTTTTGTCGAATGCAACCCTGTAAGTTTGATGAAAACACATATTTGCTCTTTGCTTTTTTCTGATGAACATATTGAAGATATTATTATTTACAAACCTAAGTTATCGCAACAAAAAAAATTGCAAGTAAATTGGTTAAGTAGTTTTCAAGTCTGTAAAGGACAAACTTTTATTTGTTTTTTTATATATATATAGATGGAAAAAAAATATTTAACAGTATGCTTCCATGCTTTTTTTAAAAATAACTGAACTCTAGAATATTCCGTATTATGCTTGTGGTAACACGATGTTACATCATCGCGCGCAAAGGAATTTAAATATTTCTTGCCTTTTTGCGTTGTCAAATTGACATTGATTAGTTTACTAATCTTATCAAACAAATTGCGATTGTATGTTTAATTACCGAACATAGATGACAATTTGAGTAGCCGTCATGTGCAAACAATGGGCTGTATCTTCCAAATGATACTAAATATATTGCAATTATCTTTGATCTTGATAGATTCTGCATTACTGGTAGCTTGTAGAATTCCCTTGTCTGTGGAACAATGCGTATGTTATTGATGACTTGTCTCGCCGAACATATCGCCAATCACTTTATAATTAGATCAGGAATATTTGAGTAGCTCGCATACTAATTATATTGAACTTTGATGCTTACAGTCAGACTCAAGTATGCAGTGATTCAATCATTTCAATAATTGTCGTAAAATAAAATTTTAAAAACTGATTAAATGAGTAAAATTGAATGAACCAGCTAAGGGAAGGTAACTCTAGCAGAAAATCCACCAGAGATGGCAACGGGAAAGCACTTTGGTCATCTTTTCACATTTTTTTTTTAAAGGAATAACCCGCTAAGCCTCTATTTTGAGGCTTGTCAGCTTGGGATAGAGGGAATATGGAAGGAGGTTATGAAAAATACACCACAACACCCAGACCAATTGAGAAAATCATCTTTCTCGGATTCATTTCTTGCAACTGACGGGAATCGAACCCGCGACGCCAGTTTCCTAGTTGGCCGTCTAACCAACTGCGCCACGGCGCCTGTCTAATAAATCAAGTATTTTTGTCTTGTAAGAATGCAAAGCGTAATGTAAAATGGATGCAATCTAAAACTAGACAAGAGTGGACATGAAGAAATTAAGTTTCATTGGTTTTTAAAAAAAAAATCCAAATACGAATCGATATTCCAATTATTCGTATGGAGAAAATTAATGTTTTGACAAAAGAAATCTTTGTATTTTTGGTAATCCTTCAATCCTTCTATATTTTGACAAGTCTACCCATTACACCTTTTGGCATAGCGATCCGTATTTTAATTTATTTGTCTCAGCAACCGGTGTCATATATGTTTGAGCACATTTGTGCTATTTAGACCAAGTCAAGAACTTTTTCAAGGTGATTTAATATGTTTGAGGAAGGAAGTTAAAAAGCTAAAAAATGTTTATAGTTTATAAAATATTTTTTTTTTTTTTTTTATTTATTTTCTTTTATTTAGGAAACATACAGTACAGGTACAAAGTTTAATATTTTACACAGTTAGACTTAACTCTATTAGACCAGTGAAATTTCCATAATATACAGAAATTATATGTAATGTTATTAATGAAAGTATAAAAAAACATAAATGGAAGTTGTTTAGAAATTAAAATTCAAGTAAAAAAAAGATATTTTAAAGTTTGTAGTTTGTAATTTGAAGTGAGTATTTACAAATGGAAATAATATTAAAAATGGAGAAAATTTGTAAGAGTAATTAAAAGATAAGAATTAAAATAAAGAATGAAAAACATGCTCAGATGTTAAAATACAATAATATAGTAATAACATTTTTTTTAAAAAGGAAAAACATAAATATACACATACATATTTTAAGGGATTCAAAGAAACGATGAGAAGAATCTTTAAGTGAAATATAAGACATTAAATTTAAGTCAATTTAAAAAACATCTTCAAAATTAATGACACATTATAGTAAGAGCAGCTATATATTGATTTTATATACATATCTAATATAAGTAATTAAAAGTAGTTTAAAAGTATAAAAACATGTCAATGCAGCAAAGAAAAAAGAAAAACAAAATAAATACAAATTGTAACGTAAATAAAAAAATAAGATAATTTTAATGGGATTCATGTCAGAAATAAAACTTTCTCTCATGTCAGTAAATGTTCTGCACAATATATTTTTTTATAAGTAACGTTTTTGTAACCCTCTCTTTTTGCAATTAATTTATTGTGTTTTCATGACTTAAATTTAAACTTTGCGTATTTTGTCACTATAGTTTACCAATTTCATCTCGATATTTTTTTGTGAATTATTTTCGATTAGATTTTGTTTTTACATATAAAAAGGGGATTTATTTTCAAACACCAAACCTTTGTTGCTGTTTTTGATAATCAAAGGTAAACTTTAGACGTAATCTAATAATTTTCTTTATCAAACTACTCTCTTAGCAATTTTGTTGGTGTTCCAATTACGCTTTATTTCCAATAAACGAAGTATCCAAACAATCCACAAGATTTTCAAACGTATCTTGAGAGCTGTTTCATTTAACTATCCCCGAATAGTACCCACAGAACACAGATAACCTCAGAGTCACAATTAAACTTCAATTTATCCCTCTTTCTATTGAACATACAAGTATAGGAAAGTATAACGCACACCCGATAAAATAGAGTCATAACTAAAAAACACTGAATTTTAGTTAAGTGTTCCTAAAAAACGACAATATTCTAGATTAATGATTTTGCCGCTTGATTGCCGTATAACACACTTACGCAAACACTTATTCAAACGGCGTCATATTTAAACTATTTTCACTACGAAAACCCAGTTTTTTTTTTTTTTAATGATAAAACATTTGAAATCCAATCTAAATAATTATGCTTAAAACCATTAAATAGACTCTTTGAAAAAGTGAAAGATTTTCTTTATTTGGTTTCATCCATCTCTGCAGGCAGTGCTTGCCCATCAAAAATTAAAAGACGCATCCTAATTGCAAAATCGTGGCATCTCAAAGGAAACTCAAATGTTCACAGTGCGTACGCTTGTGTTTCCAATATTCTGATATGGCGCAGAAACGTGAACAGTTGAAGCACTTAAGCAGGAAAGAACAGATGTCTTAGAGATATGGTGTTGGCGTTGAATGCTGAAAATTCCTTGGACAGCCAGAAAAACAAACGTCTCCATACTGGAGGAACTTTACGTGAATGTTCACCTATTGGCCGTATGTTACCAACGTATTTTGCAGTTCTTTAGTAACATAGCCAGACGTGACTGAGAAAAATAATTACGGGCAGTGTGCCAGGATGAAGAAACAATGGCAAAGCTACAGCTCGGTGGATCGACTAGGTAAAAACGGCGCATTATTGATGGAATGACTGGAGAGAGTACCAACAATCAAGACCCTCAGAACTGAAGAATGACAGAGAATAAGAAATATATATGGCACATTGGCATAGCTTTTAGTTTATTTTACCTTATAAAATAAAATATTAAACAATAACTATCCTAATAAACGTGTATTTAAATTAATCTATCTACTTAAACTTGAGACTTTTTGGTGGGAAACACTTTTTAGGACGGATTTATTTTATACGTTTTCATATCATATATATAAATATACTAAATATGTTAAATATTAATAATAACTATTTAACAGTCACTATAAAGAACTGATGAGGTATATTTTCAGTTATTTTTTCTATTTGAAGATCTTCCATGTTAACAATAGTTTTCAGGGAGATTACTAAACGTTTGAATAAAACAGTTTTATGTTTTTGTTTTTTATTTAACCCTTAGTTTTTAAACTACTTTTGAGTCTAGGAAACTTTTTTTTATATTCCGGATCAACAAAGTGATCTGCAATCAATTAACTGTCGCAGAGTCGTTTTACCGGCAGGATATCCCAGAACATAAAATAAACACGTTTGCTTTTTAAAGGGTAAATAGAAAAACAAAACAACTTAAGGAAAAATACATGGTTTTAAGAAAAGAGTAGATTTAGTTTTTGGCTGTCCTGGAAATTTTGTTTTTTTGAGCTGTCACTCCATTTTATCGGATGTGCGATTTACTGGAGCGTGACCACAGATCCATAGGCTTACATATAGCAGAATAGTAACTACGGCCTACTAATTAACTGGTTGCCACATAGTTACCGCTGGGTCTAGATTTCCTAGCCCAACGATTGGTTAATGACAGGAATAAACGCTCGTGACAGGCTCTCTCCAACCCCTTCAGTTTCTTTATTCGAGGGACGGTTTAATCTTCCAAAGTGCTTGAACTATACAAGGCTCGCACATTCAAAAGAAAGTTTGTTGTTTTTGCAGGGAATATCTAGAAAGCTGAGTTTATACGTGGAAGAACGAACCTACTTAAGCAGCGGCAAAATTAAATTGAATCGTGTATATTAAATGCCAGATTATTAAATTCGCGAAGTTATTCTGGGAAAACAAATTCTTATTACGCCAACACTTTGTTGGGATTTAAAATACCTTTTCGGATATTCTGAGTAAATGAAAAGGCTTTTATCAAATACTTTTCAATTAATTACCATTTCAAAGAAGAAATAAAATATTTTATTTAACGATAGATATTTATATTTTTGTTACTGTCATACTAAGCAATAAATATTTTTTATTTCATAAAAAAAAAACTTTGTAAAAGATAAAACGTTTAAATGAGTATTTTTCCGTTTATTTTTGGATTGTTTTATTTTTTATGAATCAAAGGAAATTTCTCACTCACATAAAAAAAAATGTAATCCGGATTCGCAACACTTTATTAAATATCTTTTTCATTATTATTTAAATATTTTTATAAACTAATAAAAAGCATATGTTTTTTTCTTACCACTATGATCACGCGCGTCTTATAAAAAAACATGCAGTTTTAGCTAAAAATAAGTATTAGTAAAGTGTTTTAATTCATGATTTTGATTAAAAATAGTATAATTCATTCGTGGTGCGCGAAAAAAAAAGACATTCACTATCGTAAGACATAAATTTTTTTTTATATGTTTATTTAAAAAAAAATAAACATAAATCATGAAAAACTTTACTCAAATAATTATGTTCTTCTTCCAAGAGTAAACACGTGGAAAATTGATTGTAAAAAATTGAAAAAATGAAAAAAAATAAATTTATCGAAACTTTATTCTTGGTTTTAAAATATTTTTCAACGATAGATTTACGATTGTACCTTACTCTAATAAAGAAGAGTATTTAACAAATTCTTATTTGGTTATTACGAGTATAATCATTGTTTTTATGAATCAGTACTAAAAATAAATTTCGTAAAATTAAATTATTAGCAAATTATTGAAATTAATAATAATGTTACTGACACTGAAAATATCATGTATCCACGTGTTATGGGGTGGAATGTAACGCTTAAGGGGAAGATCCGTAAAGGGGCTTAGTTAAAATAAGGACATGGAAACGACATATTTAAGATTAAGAGTGGCTATATTGTTGATTGTCTTTATAGATAACTATTGAAATTTACTGTTATTTTAGCGGTAAAATGTAGAGCGATGATTCAAAATGTTATCTACATTCGGATATTTTGAAGAATAAATTATTGATAATATAATTTAATTTTAGGTTTAAAAGAGTAGTTCGGTTATTTTTAAATAAAAGTCAAGAAGACAAATATTTTTACATGTAAGTACGCTGACAGTCAGGAACATACCTCCGATAAAATATAGCCATAACTAAAAAAAATCTAAAATTGTATAAGTATACCTTTATAATGAGACAGCGTGAGACGAGACAAAATACTTCTTTTGCTGTTGATTTGCATAGTTCAAACTATGCTAAATACTCACCTATTCCACGGCTCTACATGTTAGCGAACAAAAATGGAAACTTTGATTTATTTCATTTATCTTTATACAAATTAAAATCATTTATTTTTAATCACTTCTTTTCTACATCATAAAAATGTAGTTAGTGTTCTATTTGTTTACCTGTTTATGCTATGATCCATCGCCTCTGTTACTTCAGTACTTTTTAAATTAAAACCCTTTAATTATTGTTAATTTGTTGCCTATCTATGTTATAACTTTTAATTTTTTTTTTCATTATTTCCTTGTTTTCTGCTGATTTTATTTCATGTATCTATATTTTCATTACTGTGCATAGGTGTTTTGTTTCATTATAATTGTTTAAGAATATTTTTGTATACTTTGTCAAAGGCGTAAGCCGTTGAAACAAATAAATAAATAATAAATTACAAAAAATACTCCTATTTGCTTCAGACATATTTAATTCTAGTTTTACCGTTTAAACGCTCGATAGCTTTATGACACACTTACACGAACACATATTTGAACGTGGCCATTTTCAAAAAGTGTCATATTTTAATAATTGTTTTCTTTACGGCAGTCAGAATTCTAATCGGAAGATGTAAAAGTATATTTTACGACACACGTCAATATTTGTATGTTTCACATCGGTAGTTCTTCAAAAAGCGATTAAAATAACATATGAACTTATCGATATAAAAGTGGTTTTTAGAGACGTTATTTAAGTTTTTGGGCTCTTCCGGAATATTTGAATTTTTGAGTTATGATTCCATTTTATTGAATGTGCGATAGTATTAAAAATATTTTTTAAAAAAATATATATATTTGTTTAAAAAAAAAGCATTTTAATTTTATTTATTTATTTATTGTGGATAACTTATATAGCGCCATTTTCGTAATAAAATACCTCAAGGGCGCTTTACATGCTGATTCTATTGTTAAGTCAATTAAATTGAAGCTCCTAAATTTGTAATTTAATCAAAATAATTTATTTTGCTGTCACGTGCTACGGATTTATTCAAATGATTTAGAGAACAAGTGGGTTTTAAGTTTTTTCCGAAACATCACTTCACTTTCACAGCCTCGCACCTCTGCTGGGAGAGCATTCCATGCCATAGGGCCTGCGACCGCAAATGCGCGTTCACCAAATTTAGTGCGCTGTTTGCGTAGAGGTATAATAACTTTTCCTCTCGCCGTAGACGTAGCTGATCTAAGCGTGAGATATCATCACTTTACCCTTACTTGGACTTGATGGTGCGTGGGGCACTAAAGTTCTAAACCAAATGTAGCAAACCACGATCGTTTGTTTGATGACGGTTAGGTCATCATCCTGACCCATCAGATGCAGTTCAGTAACATAAAATAATGCAATGTAAAATTCACTCTTTAATCAATATTTATATACTACACTGTATACCGATGCACTGCTTGAACCTTTATTGAAAATCTTTGTGCTTGGTTTTATGTTTTTTAACTGTACATTTTAATCATATTTTGTATTTTTAATTTTCCAATAATTTCCTGTAACTTACATAATAACTATCATAAACTTTACTCACTAGTATATACATGAACCTTTAATATCCAAAACGTGTCTATTGTTTAAATTTATTTATTTTTTGCGTTAAATTTCTAGTTTATTTTAATAATTCATAGTTTGTCAAAAAGTAACCTTAATTGGCTTTAAAAAAAATTTTCCGTAATGCGGTTGTTTTCTCAAAAAAAAAGTTAAATAAAATTAAATGTTGATCTTCTCAGCATATTAGGCAAATGCGCCAGCCACTGCACTACGAGACCGATCTATCTCCCCTTGACTTTTAGTCAAAAGATATTTAGGCAGGTAACTAAGAGTTACCGTCACAGAACTGTAGTTTTCCACTTCATAGACAACAGGGCTTGAATAAAATTTTATAAATTTTCAAATTATTATACATTTTTGCTACCCAAAAAAAACCACGCTATTATTTGATATAGGCGAAATAAAAATTTACTTTCTTGTTATAATAATTCACTTCTTTGATAAACAACTTTGTGCTTTTTTCATTTTTATAGTCTTTAAACTGCGCCTTAAGGATACCGTTTTGTTTTTCCCGCCAAATTGTGTTAGCTTTTATTTTCCCGCGAGCGCTTTTGTTTCTTGTATGATTAATGTTAGCTAGTGAGGGAGGCTTCGTTTTGCTGTGAATTAGTACCTTCTCTAGAGGATCCTTCAAAATTTGTTCGTCACATTGATACCCTTTTTAAAATCTACCGCTTTAACCGAAATTCAAAAGAGAGAATAATGTCAAACAATTAAAAGTCTTTTATGTTTAATAATCTGCGAGCTTATATAATAAGTTTGCCAGCTTTTTATGCTTTAATTTAGGGAGACGATTGAGATAAACGCGGGAGATATTTGTTTATTTAGTAATGCCTCTGGGACTTTGACATGAATAAATCATATCATAAACAAATCATCACGATCGTCATTTCCCTTTCCGTACCCAGTGGTGCGTTAAGAACTGCGTTGGTAATTACCGGGTTGTGAACCCGTGGCTAGTGTAGCGGACTCACGGGTCAGAGATACGTGGATCGAACCTCACTCTACCGCAACTTGATCCCTATTTTCAAATGTGGAGATATTTACAACTCGTTGTAAATGGACAAAATTGAAGTATTTCGGTATATCATTTTCAGTATTGTGCAAATAAATGAAATAAATTTCCTTGTAATCATAAAATTCTTTTTTTATATTTTGAGTAACAGGTGAGGTACAATCATAAAATATTTTTATTTAATAAAATTTATGTCTTCCTATTGCTTTTATAACAGCTTAAATACGTTTTGGCATGGAATCAATTTAACTTCGGCAATTTTCTTTTATTCTGTCACCTTGAAACCACATCTGAATAACAGCTTATATCATCTTTATCTTGAAGGTGCTGTCTAATTTTTGTATCCTAGATTCACAAATCGCTAACAAATTTTCTATAGGGTTTAGATCAGGTAAATTTTCAGGCTAATCTAAATGAGTTATCATTTTGTCATTGAATTACTTAACCATAAACTTCGATACGTGACAAGGAGCTAAGTCCTGTTGAAATACAGCCCCACCATTAGGACAATATTTACTCAGTTCTGTACTCAAGTGCTGCTCAAATAGAGTTTAATACTTTAGGCAATTTATCATTAGTTCTTTTGGTATAAAAGATCCGGTACTCATTTACGAAAAACAGCCTCAAAACATCTTCTTTACAGGATATTTCACCGTTTGGTCAACACGATCCACAGTAAGTTTTTCATCCTCAGTTTTTCTAACATCTTTTGTGCTATATTTATGCACGATAAAGTGGGTCTCACCTGAAAACGGCACCTTTTTCCAGTCTTCTACAGTCCATTTGGTATATTTACTAGCCCAAATAAACGTTTTTTTCATCAAACATGCCATCACGAGTTGTTTTTTCTGTGGTTGAATTGCTTTTCTTCCAGATTCAATCAGTCTTTTTCGCACTGTTATATCATATATCATAACCCCAGTGGCTGCCAAATCTCATTAGAGTTTATTACTTGTTTTTTTCGAGTTTGACAGACTATTTTTGACTAAAGATATTTCATCACGGACATTAGTTTTCCAGTTTCCTCTACATTTTTCAATTCTCTTTGCTTCAACTGATGCTGTTTCTCTTTTCTGCTTAATAATCTTGCTGACTGCTCCCTAACTCACAAAACTTTCATTTTCAATCTCCTTCTAAGTCATTGATGTATGTTTACTTAAGTTTAAACTTTTGTCTTTTCTTTGGCGTCATATCAAAAACGCTGTTTTATATGGAAAAACATTATAAAATTGGTCCTTTGCAGAGAAAAAAAAAACGGTTAGTACACCAACAAACACCATTATGAGCTCCTTAAGAATTGATAAACTGTAAGTCATAAATTTTGGGGCTAAACAGCTGTCAAATTGACATATGAGTGTTTCTATACGTATAAAATGTCAAAAATTACACTTATTCCATTTATTTGCACAATAATGTATACGCAAGGATAAAATCATTAATTAAGTCTAAAAAAAATCTTCAGCGTATCTCAATTATCTGTTACATGAACATTCGATGGTCAGTTTTACATTTCTGGTGCCAATTCAGGAACAAAGAAATATTATAGTTTGAAATACCTTATCTTTAACAATATTTTGAGTTTGTCCAAATTTTTGTAGACAAGGGCTGGATTCAACTCCAATCCACCATATTGTTGATAAATCCACCTGGTCCATGAAGAAGTATAGAAATTGAAAAAATAACATTTTCAGGCGTTGCCTAGTATGTAGGTGAAATAATTCAATTAGATAAATCTCACCCGCATAAATACAGGTTTCAGCTCTTAAACTTCAGAAACATCAACAGATGAAAGAATTGAAGGAATAAAGATGTTCAAATATAGGCAGAATGGTGAATGTTACAGAGTGTGTAAAGTGGTCACTTTAACCAGCCATTGACAGGTCATAAGCCCTGTAGATGCCTAGACTTCCATATAATCTTCTCTTAAATGTTCTTCATCTCTGTTTTAATATGTACCTTATATTTAAATTTTCACGTCCACCCTCCTTGTAATAACCCAGGAGCCCAAGAATACTCGGCAATCGAGTCAACCACTACCAAAGTTGGAAAACTTATTTTCACTCAATTGGGGATAAGTTATCCTAAATCGCTGTGATTGGTATGTTAGATTGTCATCTTTGAGGTCCCGGCTTCGATCTCTGACAGATTTGACATGAAATATGTGTTTTAATAATGGTTCTACGCAGCTATATTTCATTGTCCGACTCTCTATGACTGATTACTTCATCTTCTTGGCTCAGATGATCAAACTTAGCTACATTTCATGCATTGAATGTTGCATAATGCACTGCACTGGTATACAAATGCATAATTTACCAATACAGTGACATCTGCACCTGTAGGTGTGAATATGATAGTCTCCATCTCCACTCGATCATCGACTATCTATGTGTAACAAAAGTGTTAAAGGTAAAAAGTGGTTAGTATACAAATGCAGTACTCTATAAACTATCAAGCAAATAAGGGCTTAGTGATAATTGAACGTAGTTATGCAGAAAGCAGCCGGTTCAACATTTTGAAAAAACTAGATATTGGTGTTATTGAGTGCAGTGAAGTCAATTCTATGTCCTATTAAAAACAGCCACGCCCTTTTCACACAAAAAACTGTAATAATAACCTTTTGAAAATAGGGTCAATCATAAAAACGGCATTTCTCAATTTGCAGAAAACACACCCACAGCCCTAGAAAAATTTGACGGTTCTTCAAAAATCACTAAAACTGGTCGAATACATGATGAGGTTTTTGTTAGTAATATAAAAAAAAAACTTATGTATTCACTGTTTATCATTTGTCAAAGTCAAAAACATTCCAACCGTTGTGTATATTTGATTATTCACTCTTTTCACAAAGGTGCTATTTTTACAGTTTCACTTTTCTATGGCTGGCTGCATTCTGTATTTCAGCAGTTATGTTTTGAATTTGTGTTTATGTTAACATTTAAAGGGTACCTATTTCATATTTGTTTGGGTTGTATCGAAGTGAAAGACCTATGGGCGTTAGTTAAAAAGTCTTCCAAATGTCTATAAAATATTAACTTTACAATAGATAACACGCAAACACACCTCTTTATTTTCTCTTATACAAATACAAACACACACATACCCTTTAAAATATATTTATATATATATATATACGCACGCACTCATTTAAAAAGTATGATTTAGAAATTTCGCTGGTCTGTCCTTAAACCTAATCTTTATTTTGTAATTCATCTTTTTTTGTTGACTGTTTATGTCTACAAAATGAGTAAATGAATAGGTGATTTTAAAATGATTTTATTAAAGCTCTTCCGGAACTTTTTTTTTAATTTAAAAGAAAACTGAAAAGGCGTTTTAACGCAAACATCGATTATTAATTTTCCTTTGAAATACAAATATAAATACAATAAGACAAAAATGATAGACGTTTTCTAAACTTGTGTTTGAAAAAGTAAAAAAATAAAACAATAAGTAAATTTTTTAAAAACAAAAAAATAGTGGTAGGGGCATGTTAAATTATGTATAAAAATACGTTTTTTGATTGGATTATTTTTAATGTTTTATTTTATGTATATTTAAAAAAATACAAACTCAAATGTTTATTTATAAATTTTATAATTGAAGCACTATTTTGGTGGTTATTTCATTAAACTTTTTAAACTTAGTACCTATATTTGAATATGCTTAACCTTTTTTTATTTTTTTGCACTGTATTTTCTGAATTTTATCTTGTTTATAAACGTTTATATGACTTATATGTAAATAAAAGACTAACTAAAAAGAAATGAAAAGTAAAATTACAATATTTGTATAAAACTATGATTTATAATTATGATAGTTCAAAAAAATTAAGTGTATTTTGTTGATAGACTATCGAAAATACTCGAGACTCATTAGTTCTCCTTTAAAAACAAGGTTTCAGTAATAAGTTCTCTTGATTAATTAGAAAATTATTTATCGGCTAAACTTGAGGAAAAAACGTTAACTATTTCATTTACAAGCATTAGAAAATTACATTATGTAAAATTAGGCTCATTTCTTGTCGTTTGAATAACAGCAACTCTTACGAACTCTTCTGTTGAAACCTTCAGAATAAATTTTCCTGTGTATGTTCTTAATTTACTTCACTTAACGTAATTTATTATTGCTGGAGAATAAATTTATAAACCGTAAAACACTATTTCTTTTTTTTATAGTTTTAACAAGTACATTTTTAATGTATTAATTTTTAAAAAACTTACAAGAAGAAAATATTACTCTTTAAACGTTTTATATGTATTTTGAAATAAAAGTGTTACTAGCCGGCAACATTTGGATGTCGCCGACTCTTACAGATGCTTAGCAAATTATAAACAAAAATTTTGATATTACAGAAATGAAAGATATGTATAAGATTATTAATACTATTACCACTGCACACGTCTAAACAATGGGTAATACGTTAAAAACATCTTTTCAGTTTACGTTTCAAAGATTCTGATTTAAACCTTTACTTTACTATTGTTTCTTTAAGTTAAAGGTTCTTCCTTCTTCTCTGGTCTCAATCCTGAGATTGGCTGGCAGCAATTACATTCATTCTTCTCCTCCATTCCTCTTTGTTTTGTGCGGCTCTTTTAAAGTCAGCATATGATGAACAGCGCACGTCCTCTAATAGGTCCTCCAGGTACTCTCGGCGTGGGCGTCCCCTAGAGTTTGTTCCCTCGGTCATCCCCTCTAATATGACATGCAAGAGACCTTCTTGACGTATTACATGGCCGATCCATCTCGCTCGCCTTTCGGACAAGGTCCTGAGCAGGTGCCTTCCACCTCCGATTCTTTGGAGAACCTTCTCATTTGTAATGTGGTCTCTCCAGGAAATTCCTAGTAGTCTTCTATAGTCTTCTATAGTTTAAGGTTAGGGTTGGCTAATTGCTACGTAAGCGAAAGGCCGGGATTACCAAATATAATATAATACTAGAAGAAATTATAGACCTTTTGCTTTATTTGCGTAATGAGACAACACTAGACGGGCCTTCGATTGAATTTATGTCTCTGTTATATATGTGAAATAAAAAGAACTAGAACCTTGGACGAGCGTTTTTGGCTAGATTTTTTCGCTACTCTAGGGAAAAAATCTATAAAAAAGATTAAATATGTCTGAATATGTCTAAATACAAATTTAGATTCTACTCACTACAAAAAATTAGACATATTTAAAATATTTTCAATTAAACTAACTTAATTGAAACTAAACGTATTAAAAAAAGTGTTTTCAGACGTTTTCTAGAAGTAGGTAAAATAATTCAGCTAGATAATTCTCATCATTTCAGCTCTTTTACTTCACAAAAGTCAACAAATATGTAATGTTTTTCCAATAAACTAATGATAAATGTTTAGGTATAAAAAATCAAAAGTTTTTGGTCAATAAACAAGTAACTGTTTTACAATTTTCGGTTAGTTTTAGCGGCTTATGAAATTGAAATTTCAAAAATTAAGTTATTTGCTTTTGACAAAAAAAACATATGCGTGTTAGACTTACTAACTTACTTAGTCTTCTTCTCGTTCGTCTCTTCGAGTCCAATGTTCAACATAGGCCTCCCGTTTGGCCCTCTATACTTTTACATTGGGGTTTTGGCAGTTAAAACACCACGCTTGCCAAGTGGGTTGGTGAGTCTTTTCTTTTCATTAGCCTTGTAGAGCACATGAGCTACCGTAATACACTCATGTCCATAGACATGATGTAACACATCTTACAGGCTACGAGCACCACGTGGTTTCCCTTTTTTTTTGTTTATTTAAAATTTTATGGTTTTTTTTACCAAATACATAAGAGGTAAAACAGAGTATACAAAAAATAAAAGATAATTACGTAGCAATGAAATACATATTAACAGTACACCAGAAAAAACCAACGAGGACAAAATTCAATAATAGATCATGTTATAACAAATATAAAACCAAAAGAGAAAATAGAAGTTTACCTTACCGACACCCCACTAAGTCACCACAGACAAATAGACATACAATTGAAAATACCACCAAACAATCCCAAAAAAGCCTACAAAAGTATGCCTCTAAAAAAATTGACTATGCAAAACTTAAAGAAAACATAACAAAAATAACAAATCATCTCAACATTGAAAGTTTTTAGGAACTACAAGAAATAATTCAAGAAGAAACGAGACAAAACACCAAAACCACCATTAAAAACTATACAACTTCAACTAAAGAAGGCTGGATGACAAAAGAAATATATGACAAAATTAAAACAAGAGACCAACTGTATAAAAAAATCCATCATTTACCCAACTAGTAATGTTTATAAACTTTTGCTTCTATAATAAAACGACAGGTATAATGTTTTTGTGTTTTATAAGAAAGAGAAAAGAAAGTATTTTTTTAGTGATTATATGGTACTTTTTTATTTTATAGTAATTAAAAAATATTTTTAAAAAAGCATCAAAATATTCCTTTTTATTAAAGGACAACAAAATACATCATAGAAAAAAAGAGTTTATATCTTTTGTTTAAATCCAGGATAGTGCGTGTTTTTAAAAATAAGGAAAAATTTTAATGTTTGGGATCAATGAAATATTATCAGCAAAAAAGAATTAAAAAATTTTGGGCCAATAAAATATGCATGTCTCTGTCTTTACCTTGTTTTACAATGTGGTATCTCTAACACACAATTTCTTTTTTGACTTAATATATTTGGTTTATATACAGCCGTTTTTGTGAAAATCATCTCAAGGGCGCTGTATAATAAATAAATATCCCAGCACGTCTTGCAGCTACCGAGCGCATGGATGGTTGGGTTCTTGTTTCTCGTCTTCATATTATAATATTTAGTAGCTAGATTACACGTCTTGCAGCGCATGGACAATAAGAAATCTAGTCCATATTCTCATTATTTTTTTTTTATTGGACCATGAAGTTTAGAGTTTTAGTGATATTTTAAGAACTTATATAAAAAACAAATTTAAAAAAATAGAAGTTAGATTACAACACGTCTTGTAGATACTGAGCGCATGGATGGTTGGAATTCTAGGTATGTTCCTTCAGTCATGATAAGTATGTACATATTTACATTTTATAAATCGTTATTAAAAATATCGTGTTTTAATATAAAATTATGTAATATCAAATATTTCAAAATTAAACTCAGTTTTTTTTTCTACACCATTTTCTTTTTGTATAATTTAATAACCAACTAGTTTCGGCAAAACCACCATGTCGTATTCAGGGTTAATTACAAACAAACATATTATGTGTTTTGCCCACAACTAGTTTGTTATTCAGTGGTACATAAAAAAAAAGTTATTAATTTTAATATATTGAATAATAATAATCCATAAAGTTAGCGCTTCAAACACTAAAAATAAAGTTTATGTTATTACTTTAATAGTTAAACCAACAAAATGTTATTAAAATATTTTACAATTTCCATATTTGAATTACTTGTGAATACATTTTGGTTCTTAAATATATATTTGAATCTAAAAGTTTTGTTTCTTGGAACAATTAGAAAGTGGGAAAAGTGCGATTTTTGTGAAGCAATATTTTTAAGATAAATTTTTGAACAGTTTCTAATAGTAAAATATGGTTGTTTTAAGTTTCCTCCCATTTAATAATTCCATAAAAAAGCAATGACTGTACAAGTGCATAATATGCCATTATAATAGTATTTATCTGGGCGTAAAAACTTAACCGTTTGAACACAAAGGTTAAATATCTAAGTTTATTAACAATTATTTCAAGATGATTAGTTTATTTAAGTTGACAATCAATGATTTACTCCCAGGTATTTAATGCAGCTTTTTAGAAAGTCAAATCCACTATTGACAATTCAGTCGGGGGTCGGCAGGTCACTGTAGAAAAGCTAAATAGGGACTCCGCATGCATGGGTTTAAAAATCAATAATGCAAAAGTCCATGTACTGTGTAATATTTCGTGCTATGATGCTCAAAATCCCCTGATTCTGTCAAACCAAATTATTGAAAAGGTCGAGAGTTTTAAATACCCTGGAGTGTGTGTTACAGAAAATAGTAGCTGTCAAAAAAAGTGCGGCTAGGAGTAGCAGGCGCCACATTCAACAGTATGAAGACTATAGAGAGATTAGATATTTAACTAACGAAAACAAATTTCCACCTATATAACGCCTGCATAACACTTATTTTCCTCTGGCATCGTGGCATCTCACTAGGGCCCATAACAGCAAAATACTGAGTTTTGAGAATAGGTGTCATAGAAAAATTTTGGGTGTTCGGCGGTTTTACTTTGTAAGAATGAAGTAATAAGAGAACGGACGCAGCAAATTTCAGTGACGACTGTCATAAAACGGAGGCAAAATGGTTGGCAGGATCATATACTGCGGATGCTTCCTGAGAGCCTTAACGACGCTTGCCTACTTTACAAAGCATCAGGTTCTTGACGTCCTGGACTTCCACCGATGATTGTTTGTCGGCAGTTTATGCCAGAAATATGAGACGCGAACCTAACTTGACTGACTGGCTGACTGAGGAGGATGCACAAGAGCTACCAGCCGAAAGAGATGCATGAAAGCTCTTTGTGGATACCATAAGCTCCAACTCGGGAGCGAACGTGGACATGGAATCTTTCTTGAATCACCTTGAAAAATTATAAATTAATATTTTTTTCAAGTAAGTAGACAATGCCTTTTGTAGCATTTTCCAAGTTGAGAATCCGGCGGTTTAAACACGAGTAGGTACTAGTCTCTTTCAGCCGAGATAGAAATGGGAAAGCGGATACTTGGAACTTTTATTTAATTAACAAGGTGTTTCTAGTGGTTCCGGTCGAAGCCGTCGGTACTCATTTGGGTAATAGTGAACCCCAATTAGCAGCATTCAACTTCTCTTACATTTTCAACACCAGCGAATAAAGCGTGCAGAAATAATAGCGAAATTTTGTTCCTCGAGTAAAGAGATTCGTGATGGCAAATTATGTCATTTATTTTAAGTCCGTTGAAACTTTTTCACTTAGCACTAATGATTTAATAAGCTTTATAAATTTAGGGGCTACAATATTAATCTTTGTTCATGTTTTTACAAATATAAGTCGTTTTAATTTTTGTTTGTTTTGTTTTGTACAAATTACCTCTAAAGAAAACTTTCTATGTTTTCAGTAACACGCCACAATTGAAAGCAAAAAACTCACTTTGGTCTACTTGACGTTTCATTATGAACATTTGCAATCGAATAAAATTATGTGTGTTACATAAAAACAAATACGGTATCTTGTGGAACAGAAAAAAATATTTTGAATGACCTATAATAAATATAATTATCTTTTACTTTTGGCGCAGATTTTTAAATCTGTAAACAAATACAGCGGATACAATAACTAAGCAATCACTTATTTCCTGTTATTCAGATTGAAACCTGAACCAGTGGTTTTGAACCTTTTTGAAGTCATAGAGCACTTTTGTTCGTAAAGAAAATTGAGGTACACCAAAACTTAAGATTAAAAAAACAAACAAAGATAACTTTTATTTAAAATAAAACTAATTAATACAGTAATCATAGAGACAAGTAAAAAATGACATAATTTAAAAAAACACATAAAAACATAAATACTCCAATGAAACTTTGTGCGGCGAAAATTATTTTATGTGACACCTGAGCTTGAGGCTTTTACAAATTTCAGCGATATTAGGTCTAATATTTGATGTAGATACTCTTAATTCTTCATTCAACAACAGGCCAGGAGGCACACTTACAGTGGTGAATTACATCACGGTAAACCCAGGCTTGAGAAAAAATATTTTTGAATTTTTGTGTTCTCACCGGGAATCGAGCCCGGAACCTTCCGTGTGTCATGCGTCTTGACCACTACACCACGGAGGCCACCTTAACTGCTAAGTCTTTCGCGTTTCTTTGTTTTAATATTGGTTAATGTCGAAAAACCAAGCTCACACAAATATGAGGTTGAAAATTGTAATAAAATTTTCAGTGCCCTTGTGGAGAGGGCTGAGTATTCGTCTTTAAAAAAAATCCAAAATTCATCCAGAGTTATTTCTGGGAATTTTATTTTTAGAGTACGATCTGTTGATAGAGTTAATAATTGTTCTTCTTGATACGAAAATTCACAATTCGATGTATTCCTGGAAGTATCAATTGCCGCAAAGGGATTTTGTATCCAGTCATATTTTTAAAATATTTAATGAAGAAAAGTAATAACCAATCTTGTCTTCAAATAAAGTTGAATGTTCTGTTGTAGCTTACATTATTTTTTCTCCGGCGTTTTCATTTAACGAAGGAAACATATCTACTTTTTTTTTATAGATTTATTTTTTTTAAAGTTATTTTTTTTCAAAAGGCGGTCAATTTGTCAGTTGTTGTAAAAAAACATTTTTCTTCCTTGAATGCTGGAATTAACGCTATTCAAGTAATAAAAAGTATCGGCTAAAAATGCCATTTTAGCACACCAGATAAAATTTTGAAAACATTGTACAAAATCATTCATACCTTCATTTTGGTCAACATAAAGTTTTGGTTTTTATAGTTTCGCGAAGCACTTGCAACAAGCTCGCGGAGCACTGATTAAAAACCACTGCCCCAAACCATTGATTTATTAATACAAAGACATACCCTGAGCCTTCAAAAATGATGACTCTTAACTGACGTTCAGAATCGAAACAAAAATGCTTACTTGTGTCATGAAAACGTGTTAAAACCTTTCGGATATTGATTTTTCAAAGGATTGTGTAACTTTTCGTTAGTAAATATTTGTTCATGAGTGATTAACAAAGCGTAAAACAATTCACATTAAAATATAAATATAATTTTTTGTAAATGTCAAACTAGTGGTGGAAAAGCGAAGTTCTTTTAAGTTTAAGTGATGTACTGATAGGTAATACGTTTTTAAAATATAGTTGAGCAGAATTAATATTAAATTTTTGTTCCTGAAAATGCAGTAAAAAGAAAAAAATGGGTGGAAATGATAAGGAATTGAAGGAAAGAACCTGATTGGGATCTTGAAAAACCGAATGTTGATTGATATTTATTTTACAGAAACAAAAAGTCAACAATGATAAATTAAGATAAAAAGATACAATTTAACTCTTAAAAGACTGTGGTAATTAATCTCTTTGCGTACGGTGATGCAACATCGTGTTACCACAAGCAAAAGATAGAATATTCAAACCTCGAACATTAAAAAAAAAACATAGTTTAGTAATGTTTCCATAATTTATATAAATAAACGTGTGAGTTAGCCCTGTTAGAGCAAAAAAATAATAATATCATGAATTCGCCGCTCATAATCCACGCGTCCGTCTTTCATCACTGTCAACAACTTACTGAATTTGTTTAACACAACGCGACAACACTGACTACGGCAGCTACAAAACAGCGCCTCTGTCTTCTTTGTTATGTATTCTATCTTCGTGCTCTCTCTAATACAGATGTTTTGCTGTATTTGCGGACATCAGACTTTGCGTAGCAAGTTAAAATATTTTTCGTATTAAAATCCAGCATAGTTAAACAAATGTTACTTTCCAAATCTGGTGTGAAAATGTCCGTTTGAAGATTATACAAAATACAACTAGATCACTTAGAAAAATAAGATTGATTTATCGAGTCTTGTATCGTATGTTAACTTGTATGACATCACAGCCACACAAGAGTTAAAGAAATATTAGCATAGCTTTTTAATAAAAAATAGTATATTTTAAATTGTGATACAACAAAAGAGTGTGTTTGTGTGTATTTCTATAAGAGTTAGTGTAGAGGTGTGTTTGTGTGTATTTGTATGAAAGTAATTGGAATGGTGTGTTTATGTGTATTTGTGTGAGAGTAATGGTTCAGGTGTGTGTAAGCATAATTTAATAGCAAGTGGAAGTGTATCTCAGTCAGAATGAATGAGTCTTAATTTATTTTTAAATAAATTAAGAGGCATATTTAATATATCAATCGATGAGAATTTTAGCTTGAGCAAGAACAGTAGAGGAAAGAGTGTTGTGCATAGTTAGTACTACAGACTGGAAGATGGAATGAATATTTATTTCTTGTCACGCAAAAGGGGACATTAAGATTAATTTTGGAGAGCAGGTTAAAAAAGTTTATTTTATTATATTGTTAAAATACAAACTTATTTACTTACAAAAAATGAGTATCCTTCAATTTTTGGTAGCATATGCGTGCTCGTTAGATGGTGCCGGGTATAAATAAACAGTACTTAGGCAATATAGGTAGATTATCGTGTCCCTACTTTTATAGGGCATGTGTACGTATTATATGTCAATGGCCCCCTTGTCTGCATTTGCGTCGCGAAGAGAATTCGGAGAATCTGTTTTCTGATAATATCGTTATTCACACACCCACGTACAAAACAAGCATTTCACGAAATTTCTGAAGTATACAAGTGCGTCTCAAATAATGTTTGGTTACAAACTCGTATATTTATGTCAACATATTAAGAGTGAACATGTAACGCTATACGACGTGCTAATTGGTAATATTATTCTCTCTCTACTGAATTAAACGTAAATGTTTTTTTATCACATGCGTAATTTCATACGCGACGAAGGTTTAGGTTACGGAAATGGAGTATAAAGTATCAATGATGGCAAAATATATTTTTGAGTGAATAAAAAATTACGACGTGGGTCAACACAATACATAAAATTGCTTTAGTTTTATTAGATCCAAAGGAAGTGTATTGTGTAAATTTTATTTTGAATACTTTTTAAGCTTAAAATTTAAAAAATAAGTTTGTAATAAGTATATGGTTTTTTTTATTATTTTTTATAATAGAAATAAAAGACGAGTGACACTTTAATCCAAACATTTGGAATATTCAGTGACTGGTTTCATCGCTTTCGCGATATCTTCGAGACTAGTATCTTTATTAAGGAGTTCAATGTATTTATACAAAACAGACTTACAGATACAGAATTCAAAATTATATGAAAGTAAATCAAATAAATCGATGACCGTGAAAGACATGACACGATCAAGTTTATCAAATACTTGAAGATGGACATATCAAGAGTAGGAATCATCAGCGAACAAGATGTATTAATATAGAGGAAGCGAGATATGTATGCAAAAATAGAGTGATAGGGCATTCTATCCTCTCTACCTACCTTTACTGGGGAACAGCGTGATGGTTTTTTTAAAAATTTTATGTATCTGTGTTAAATTAAAAAATATATTCACGCCATGAACATAAGTAATAGGTAACCATAGCGTGTTTAATTTCTCTAATAAATACGAGATATAAAACAGTTTTTTTATTAAAATCTAATTAAAATTAATTTGATCCATTAACAAATGAAATTTTGAAACCACCTTCCATTATTATAAGATAAAAATATATTTCTTGTACAGAAAAAAATCGTATAATATAAATTTATATGAACATTTCATAAAACCTATGATCAATTTTACATTTTATGGTAGGTATGCAATAAATAAATTGGA
The DNA here is from genome assembly GCF_059751315.1 of Micrasema longulum. Lineage (NCBI taxonomy): Eukaryota > Metazoa > Arthropoda > Insecta > Trichoptera > Brachycentridae > Micrasema > Micrasema longulum. The sequence continues at coordinate 184,960 of NW_028278887.1, read as the reverse complement.
ATTTAATATGTTTTTTTTATTAACATAATAATTTCGAAATAAATGATAATGAACTAAATTCATAATTCGAGAATTAAAATGGTAAAATATTCCATAATTGGAAGCAGATAATATTGCGCAATAAGAATTGAACGGTAAAGGTGTATTATAGATATTGGATGAACCAGAATTTATGGTAGACAATTTTTAAATTGATTTCATCTTAAATTTACTAAAAAAACTTATCATACACCTTACGCATATGTGTATTGGATAAAAAACTCCAATGTTGAAATATAAATAATATCTCCAAGTAATGCTTTTTATTTAAAAAAAATAATAGTATTAAAAAAACAGATTTTTAAAAAACACTTTACTACTGTTGTTTCATGCATAAGAAGTAAAAATGGTTGTATTTTTTTATATAATATATTAAAACAGTCACAAGTATATGTAGTTCTTTTCATATATGCAATGCATTAACAAAAACCTTGCTGCATTACAATTTTTTTTTAATTGCATTGCATATATGCACCGTATGCAATATTATGCTGACCATTTGTAAAAAAAATTGTCCGCCTAAAAATTAATATTTTTATCTTAGAATAATATGAAAAATATATAGCTACCTGTACTAACTGATATAATGAAATACTGAAATCGATAACATAGCAATTAACGTATTTTAGATTAAAATATATATTCACATTCGCGATAGCGATATAAAAAAAACATTTTAACAACGTAGTCACAACCGTAACTACCCCCCCAGGATTGCAGATTTTCATCCCATGCTTGTGACCGCAACGTACAAAGAAGTGCGATCCTGAGGAGAAGGGGTGGACACGGGTAGTACCTGCCATGCTTTAAACTGTTATTTTAGAAACCGTTTAACATATATATAGGGATTAGTTTCGTTACATTTTTAGATTTTTATGTAATCTGTTACTGCAGTTGTTTAATTCATATTTCATAACCCCGCTGCTCTATATTGTTGCTAACTGTCATTTAGAAACTGTTTCACGAAACAATTAAATTTGTGAAGTCTTTAACCTCCAAAGAGCCTAATCACGCTTGCCTACTTTACAATGCATCAAGTTCTCGGCGTTCAGGACGTCCACTGCTGACTGTTCGTTTGTGTCCGAATTGTGGGACGTAAATTTGACTTGAGAAAAATGCTCAAGAGCTGCATAGAGCCTCTTTGTGGACACCATATGATCCAACTAGGGAGCGGACATGGAACAATAATGATGAAAATAAGGTCATTTTTAAAATAACCGAAACACCCATCTCTATTGGCATGACTGTTTTGTGTCAATTTTAAATTTTTTTTTTTTTGTTCAATATGCTTTGTCAGAAATCAATACGTTTATTGATTTGGAAATTATTTGGTGTAATGTTGACTAACCCAGTACTAGTACTCGGGCAGTCCGTACTTCAATGAAATTGATATATGGGAAATATTATAATAGCATAAAACCCTCTAGCTGGGTTATGCACGAAGAATAGATAGAAAATAAAATATTATAAATGTTAAGCGTCCCACTTATGCATAGTATTATTATACCTTGGGAATTTTCTGGAAGATAATAAAGAAAAATCTTCAGTTATCCGAAGAAAATAATATCATAGTCCAAATTTGTTTTTATTTTTATTTATTTTTCATTTTATTTTATTTGGGAAATCAACAGTTCTACATATGTTTAGTAAACAAGCAGATATAGTGTATAAACTTAGAACTAATAACAGATTTTCACAAAGTATACACAGTTAGTGAAGAAAATATATTACGTATTAAATAAATATATATAAGTTTATACATATAAAAATATTATTTTCATGTTCTCGTAAATATTTTTCTGTAATTAAGTTTTTTTTTTTTTAAGAACAGCAAGTTATTGTAAATTGGGAAGGATTAGGACAAAGATGCTTAAAGAGAGGATAAGGAAGATAAATTTATTTGAATGAAACCGAATTCGTTTTTTTGTTGATTTGTATTAAAATTTAAAAATATGTTTAATTCAATGCCTTATAATAATAAATAATCAAATGCAGTTGCAAATTGTGTATTATTACGTAGAGATAATTCAGCTAAAGAAAGCCAAAAAGTATTTGAGATATGCTCACATCTTCATAATGTCGACCCGAATAAATTATTTTGTAACTCTCAAAATGATTTTTCAAATAAAGTATAACTCTGTAATATGATCTTCGTCTTATCAAAAAGTCTTACAAGAGGATTAATTTAAACTGACGCTTCATATGCAGGTGCGCAGATCTAAATACCCATCAAAATTATGAAGTCAGAAAAGGCATTAAAAATATACATGACAATTATTTTTAATTTTAATGGAGTAAAGAACGCGAATAAAATTGTCGGCATCATTCATTAGTTGGATTTTATCATATGACATTAAGATGATAAGTTGTTGGACAAACCGAGGTAGAAAGAGATGATACGAAAGTTAAATATACCGCCCCGATACGTGCAGATGAAGATGGCGTTCATAATCGCGGCACCGGTATTTGAATCTCTCGATCTTTTCAATTAATCATTTGACAGAGTCAGGGGATTTTGAGCATCAAGGAACATCACACCTTTGTTTTTGCACATAGCATTTAGGACAAAAACAACTTATTTTAAAAAAGGTTTGAAATGATTTAAGATCATAAAACGACTTCAATGAACATTATCCCTCTTTCTGCATTAAAAAAAACGCAACATTCGGGTGGGAATAGGACAAAACCGTTATTTAAATCGGTCTCTTTGTTACTCAGAGAATTTAACTTCTGCGTCAGTACGGAAGCAACGCAATAAGTGTTGTGTTGACATTGCTGTGTAAAGGACGCAACTCAGACAAGTATATAGTGACTGAGAGCCAGTTGAGTCGATTTTATTCCAATACGAATGGCAACTTTACTTTATTATTTATTGTCTCATTCAGGTTTATGTCATTTTGTTAATAAGTAAAAACATGTGTTTGGTGACATGATCTAACTGAATATAAAATTTGACATTATATTATTTATCAAAGTGCTTTTTTTTTTTTTCAATTTTATTATGACTCATTAAATAAACGTCTTGTTCAAAATTACAAAAAACAATTTTACTACACATTTTCTTCATAGATTCAGAGCTAAAAATTTTTGGTTTAACTTTTACTTCAAAATTTGATGCTTACTTTGAAAAATACAAAACAATCGACGAAAGAATACGATGGTGTCGCAATTTACATTCTTCTTTTGCAATTTCCCAAAAAGTAGATTTTTTTAGATAAGTCGTTTTCGTCCTGAAGGTGCGACATTACATGAGTTTTCGAAATATTATGATCAAAATTACATGCCAATATTTTAAAAAGACAATTGACGTATCTAAATCATCTTGAGTTGGTCCAAATTTTTGCAGACAGAGACTGAATTCAACGCCCTTAGGAGATGTTCATATTGACATATTACAACAGAGATGAATAAATACATTAGAGATAATAGAATATAGAAGTCCATGTATCAACAAGGTTTATGTCTTGCCATAAGTTGGTTTATGTGGCATCTTTACACATTGTGTAACATTCACCATTCTGCCTACATTTAAACATCTGTAACTTGCCTAATAATTCTGTCTTAGCAGTGGGAAATTTTGAAGCCAACTTCAGATTCTTTTCCCTTCAGCCAAGATCCTCAGGGCTGTCATAAATAATTTCATCATGACGCGATGGTGAAGTTGAAGAAAAATTCTCCCAAGTGATTACAAAAAGACAATACCGACCCCCTATCTTCAAGTTTTTGGTAGATACGTCAATACGTACCAAGGGAGCGCATAGGCCACGATACACATATCTACGTACCTTCATTACGAAGTCTGAAGGTAAATTCTCCCGAGCGATTACGATAATACACCACCCTTCTACGTTCAATTTATGTGTATGGATATTTATATCTGTTGTAATTAGTAAAGATTACTTTTCTGTTAAATCAATAAATTTGAATCCGGTTGTGGTCTTGAGGCTAGTGTCTCGGACTCACTGCTCAAAGTTCCGTAGTTCGAATCCCACTCTACCCAAACTTGATTCCAATTTTCTAATAGTGAGTTAATTGAAACTCGTTGAAAATGGTCATCAAAATGCAATGTTTAGGTGAATCATAAGAACGCAAAAATTTCCTTAAAAACAATGTTTTATGAAGGAAAAAACGAAAAAATGCTAATTGATGATAATTACGTAAAATAAAAATAAAAATTCGTGATTATTAACCCTGGACTTTCTTACATCGTAACTTTACACTTTACTCAACTACCGAAGGTTAAACAAAACCTATAAACGCAATTAAAAAAAGATTATAATTTTAGGTATTAAATCGGCTTACTGAAAGCTCTACCGCGATCGTTATTGCATAGGGATGAATTTGTTTGTAAGTTCATCAGCAAATTCGAATTGTTTTACAATGTTGTGTTATGGATTAACAAGTTGAAAGCCGTTAAAAATTTACGGTCATGGTTCGCGGATAGGCGTGTGTACAGTGTGTAGTGATTTCTCTCTCTCGAAGCTCTGAGGATGCTAAAATTTTATACCCTAGTCCCGAGTGTTCTGCGGGACAGGCTGTCTGGAAGGTTTTATGGCACTATAAAATGGAAAGACGAAGTATCGGTAGGCATAAGTTTTTAAGGGAATTGTTGTTACGTACTTTTGAAACACATCGAAATCAAATTATATCATATGAAAGTGCTTTTTATTTCCAGATATAAATGTTGGAACAAAACAGCGCTCAGTTTGCAGATTGGCATTTTAATTTGATATTTAATAATAAAATAACAGCATTGGTTAAAATTATTATTATTCATATTATAAATCTATAAAACCCAGCCTCTTATTTTTTGTATCCTTTTCATTCCTGAGCCGCGATTACTAACGCTGTCTTCATCGATACAAACATGTCAAGATTTGAGTACGAAAATGTGTATATTTGTTTTAAAATTCAAATTATCTCGGTCCGTCTCGTTCTACAGTGGTTGGCGCGTTCACCTACCAGTTTTGAGGTCCTGGGTTTGAATCCTGACAGAATTAATGTGATATATAAATTTTAAAGATAAGATTAACTACGACATTTGCTGATTTCCCGCTTAGCTTTGGCAAAAGGAAAATAAGAAGCAGGATCTTCAACTCTGAAACGATCGTTATTTGAGCGAACCAACCGGAAGTATTACTCAAATGTTTTTCCCTACGATTTCTCATGCCCATGATATCAGTGACACAACGCGTACAAAAGAACTATATTTATAAAGATTAATAAATGTGTTTTGAAATGTAGGTTTTTTTACTGTGGCAAACCGCAAATTTTATAATTGTTAATTTTATTTTATTACTGGTTATAACTTTTTAACTGTGGTGAATGTATAATACAGGGTGCTCATTAAACCCTGTCACATCCGAAACCACGATGATCAGTATAAACAAAAAGACATGTAAGCATTTTAAAATATTCATTTAGAACGAATTTAATTTTAAAAAATAAAAATATAAAAAAAACTAAATGGTTGCTTTTTTTTTTTTTTTAAATTTATTAATAAAACATATAAGACATAAATATATGATATTATATTCCCAGGAGTTGTACGAGAAAACTCATTTGGGACGGTACATAAAAAAAAATAGTACATTTCTTGTAACAATACATAGTATACATTTAAACAATAAAAATTTTAACAAATTTTAACAATCTATGAACTTAATATTAAAAAAGGAAAGAAAACATTTAAACAATCTGTGAACTTAATATTAAAGAAGAAAATAAAAACATTCAAACAATCTGTGAACTTAATATTAAAAAAGAAAAGAAAAACATTTAAACATTCTGTGAAATTAATATTAAAAAAGAAAATAAAAACATTTAATTTTCTTCTGCAGGGGTGAGTCTGATACTGCGCCGCGCTTCTCTTACTTTTTCCCTGCGGAAATTTCAAATAATTTATTTAAAAATAATTAAATTAATATGCTAATTTGTCTTCTTACCTATACTGATCATCGTAGTTTGGGATGTGACAGGGTTTAAAGAACATCCTGTAAATACTTTTTCCATATTTTATTTGTATTTCTCTGAAAATTTGTTGTTGTTTCCCAAAAATAAATCAAATAAACTAATGATTTATTGAGGACAAGTTTAAACATGTTGTTTCTTTGTTTGAGAACATTTAAAGGGTTTTTCTAATGTGCGTGGGTTTGTTATTCTCAGTAAAATAATTTATTTTATACCTAGAAAATAAACATTACGCCGAATTACGTCTGTAAAACAACTCAAAAACCATGACGAAAGCTGTTCTTCCGAATAACCTCGATACGGAAAGTTAACAAGGACAGTAATTAATATGATGTGAAACAAAACACTAATAGCGATTATAAAACTTTGTTAATTAAGATTAAATTTGACATTTCCGCAGCAAGTCTAAACAAGTAGCAATTTCAAAATTTTTAAACTGGAATAGGAAAACAATACGAAGTTTCATAATGTACTCGTTTGTGTACCTACATCTACAATGTTTTGTTCTGTTCTTTATTTCTGTTTCAATTCAAGAAAAGTTTCACATACTTATTTGTCTCTTGAGTTTGCCTTTGTTCTGAACTTTAGCTATTAAACCGGAGTTACTTAGCGTCCCTATGGAACAAAAAGCTATATATTAAGATTAATAAATATTCTCTTACTCAATCCACATTTCATAACTTGTAACGTTTGTGATTAGAAACGACTCTTCAATTATGCCTGAGGGGGACTACAATTGGAAGATATCTTCTTCTTCTGTTAGTGCCCTGTCAGGTATCTTCAGCGTTGGCAATCACTCTGGTAAAAGTTTCCCTGTCCTGTGCTGCCCGGAAAATCTGCTCCACAGTCCTGACGCCAGTCCAGTCTCGTATATTTCGCAGCCAGGACATTTGTCTTCTTCTCACCCCTCTGTAACTCTCAATCTTGCCTTTCAAAATTAAATGAAGCAAGTGGTACTTTTTTCCACGCATTATATGCCCCAGATATGAAATTTTACGATCTTTTATGGTGGTAAAGAGTTCTCTGTTTGTTCTAGCTTGACTTAAGACTTCTGAGTTCGTTATTAGGTCTGTCCAAGATATCTCAAGCATTCTGCAATGCAACCACATCTCAAAAACCTCCAGCCTATTCATGGTGTTCACTTTCAAAGATATAAAGGAAATAATTAACCCAAGCGATTACGAAGATATATTTTTTTTAAATTTAATTTTTCTTTTTGAATTATGATATTTTTTTACAATAAACTTGAGGTAAGACAGAGTACTTAAAAATAAAGACTAATTACAAAGCAATGAAATACGTTTTAACAGTAAAAATTGTAAACAAAAAATCCCACAAATGCATGGCCTGTTTGTGGTTGTACAAGAAATGTTTTTGAATTTTTTGCTTCTATAATAACTAGACAAGTATAATATTTGTTTTGTAATGTAAAAAAGAGCTAAAAAAATATTCTGTTAAAGATAAGAAGGTACTTTTTAATTGTATAATAATTAAAAAAGGGAATAAAAATTATAAAAAAAACATAAAAATATTTCTTATTATTAAAGGGCAACAAAATACATCATAGACAAGAAGAGTTAATATCTTATTTTTGAATCCAGGAGAGTGCATGTTTTTTTTTTAATTTTGAAAGCTTGGAATCAATGAAATATTATAAGTTATGAAATAATTAAAATTTTTTGGGCCTATAAAATATGCGTAGCCTCGTGCCTCGGTAGCCTCGTTTTACAATGTGGTATTTCTTTCTAGCACACGATTCCTCGTTTTACTATGTGGTATTTGTAGCATACGATTTCTTCTTTGAATTGATCTGTTTAAATTACTTGCCAATACGTTTTGGTTCTTAAATATATATTCTTAACATTGAAAACCATATATTCGTCTTATCTCGAAAAGTTTTGCTTCTTGGAACAATTGGAAAGAGGGGGAAATGTGATTTTCGTGAAGCATTATTTTTAAGGTAATTTTTTGAACAGTTTCTAATGGTTATTTTTTTTTTTTAAATAAATATTTGCGATCTTATGATTTACCCACATATTTAATTTTGAGGGCCATTTTCAACGAGTTGTACATAACTCACTATTAGAAAATGGGAATCAAGTTGGGGTAGAGTAGGATTCGAACCACGGACCTTTGGTCCGTCAGTCCGAGACACTAGCCACAGGACCACAACCCGATTCAGGTTTAATATTGTTGTTAAAAGTTCCCCCATCCAATTATTCTATAGGAAAGCGATGATTGTACAAGTGCATAATATACAATTTAAATATTATTATCACCCTTATATCTTCGAATTTTGAGGTAAGAACATCGATAGTTTTTAAAGACAGACGTGCCCCACAGTAAACATACTTCCGCACTGGAAGTGACAAAAATCTTAATCAACTAAGCACTTTAAACTTTAATTTAGCCGAAAAAAAAAAGTTTATTTAATATTAAGTAACGCTTGACAGTAAAGACACCACCATCTAGCGGTAAAGATTTGATAACTTGAGGTAGTTACTGTGCATGTGTGAGATCATTTGGCGTTGGAGACATGATGATACGCGACCTCCGTGGTGTAATAGTTAAGATACTTGACCCACTTACGGAAGGACCTGATTTCAATTCCCGGTGAGAACACAAAAGTGAAAATTAATTGTTTCTCAAGGCCGGGTATTCGTTACTATAATTTACCACTGTAACCGGCTACTTGGTCTGTTTTGGTGCAAAAAATAATAATTTTATTACACAACAGCAGTTCTGTTTCGTTTTTGTCATCAAAAGCCATTTCTTTCTGAATACTAGTATTGATATTACGGGAAAGCCGGCTTTGTATCATCTTGGTAGAGAGAGAGAGAAGAAAAGTTAATTATACTACCTCGATACATACCGATGAAGATAGCGTTTGTACTTGCCTATTTTGGATCTCAGATTGAACTTTGAGATTAAACCTAACTCTACCATAACGTGATAACCATTTTCCGATGGTGAATTGTGTGATTTTGGTGCACTGTATTGAATAAATAAATAGGCGTTCAATTTTAGTTTAATTTTGCCGTATTCTGTATAGATTGGTCGTTGATTGATTCAAGTGATAATTTCATCATACATCTACTGACAATGCGGCTTGTTTAGAAACATCTCTCATCCATTTTTATATATATTTCTTGAGTGGCATTGTTTAAGTCGCGTTGAAAAAATTTATTTCTCTTTCTTTAGTCCTATTCTCTTTTTTTTCTCATAATTTCTATTTTTAGTTGAAAACCAGTATCGATATTAATTTATTGAAAAAAAATGAACATTTTTTATTTTATAAGCTGGTTGGAAGAAATAAGCCTCCCAATTTACAATGAGTTTAATAAATAATTTAAATCAATTAACAGATTTTAGGCTTGTAAAACATCAATAGATCCTGTTAAATAGCTGGTGGATTTCAAAAATAATTTGAGGCTTTTAAAAAGTTCGATAATCATTTCGGCGAATTCATCATGTCCAATAAATTTCATCTCAGTCAGAAAATAATTTATACTCCTCTTTTTCTCAATCCCACGATGTACATTTTATGTTCTTCTGGATCACATTTTTTTTAAATAAAGATGCCAAAGCTACCAGAATACAGATATTTTTTTTGAGCAGCAGTTTCCGTTCAAATTACTTTGCCAACAATTTTTTTTTTAACCTTTGCATTCTTATGATTTACTTAAATATTTCAACTGTGTGGCCATTTTCAACGACGGTAATAACTCACTATTAGAAAATGGGAATTCAGTTCGTGTAGAGTGGGGCTCGAACCTTGGACCTCTGGTTTGTGAATCCGCAATACTATCTATAGGACCACAACTTGATTTTCCAGAACTCAGATGCGGTGTACGGTAAGTGGTAAGTAATTTATTTAACATCCATCGGGGCGTTAGTTATTTCCATTTTTTCTCGTCAAAAAAGTTTTTATGTTTGTTGAAATGTTAATACATAAATGTTGTGTTGCTTTTAATTAAAAAAAATCTCTTATTGTTTTTATGTATATTTCATTTTTACTTTTTATGTTTATTCATTTACATATGTTTTTTTTTTTTCTTTTTAAAACTAGTATTTTAACCGTATCTTATTTTTAAAAAAAAAAATATAAATGGTATATTCTGTAATTTATTTTTGTTCTTCAATTTTTATTATTATCGGTATGTTTTCCAATTTATATTTTTGTTTAATTTCTTAATTACTCATTTTATATATTATAATGTGTATTTGTGGTTCAATTTTTATTATTATCGGTATGTTTTATAATTTATAATAATTGTGTCTCATTTATTTACTATTAATTGCATATTTTCTAATCTATTTTTATGATTCAATTTTTATTATTATTACTTGCATGTTTTCTAATTTTAATTTATATTGATTTTTAATAATGTTATTATTATTCTTTGAATTTATTAAGCATCATTTAATGAAATTAAAAAAAAAAAAAACACATGAATAAAATAAGGTCCTTCCTAAACACAGGAATTTCCTAGCTAGTCGGGACCTGAAACAAATAAACTATGTACATTTTAAAACTGTGAAATGCTAAATAAATAAATAAATAAATAAATAAATACATTTTTATATATTTTTCCACTTCATCTTTTTACTCTAGGAGATCAATTTTATAGCGTTATATCGATGTAATGTTTTCTTTCAGTATGGCAAAGCGTTTTCAGGGATGTTAAAAATATCTCGCAAGCTAAAAGCTTCTAAGAAGTTATTGAATTAGGACCTGACTAACGGCGACAGTTTAAACCTATTTGGAAACAAGTTAACAGATAAACATTACTTTGAGCAATTGATAAAAGGTGTTATACCTCTTCTTTATTTGAACCCAACGGATGACTCAAATAACATACCTTCCTACATGTATTAAGAAGAATATACTTATATTGACCCACAAAGGTTTTTTTCAGTTTTTTTCAGAACAAATTATTATCATCATTTCTCTATCCACACTAAGTAGTGCATTGGGAACTGTGTTGGTAAACCATATGCGGCGTATTTTGATCAATCTTATGATTCAGGTACCTTCATGCAAGAGCCTAAATTGATCGTAGTTATGCAGACATCAGCCAGCCATAGAAAAATTAAACAGAAATAATAACACTTTTGTAAAAAGAGTGAATTATCAAATTTACACAACAGTTGGAATGTTTTTGACTTTATCAAATGATAAACAATAAACACATTTTTTTTTTCAATATTTCAAACAAGAATCGAATAATGAAGGTATTTAACCAGCTTTAATGATTTTTTAAGAACCATAAGATTTTTCTAGTTCGGTTGGTATTTTCTGGAAATTGAGATTGTTTAAATCACCTTGAGGAAATGCCATTTCCAGAAGGTGATTTAAACAGTTGTTTGTATAAAAATAGTCTGGATTTTATTGACAAAACATAGAATTTACCTATTTACACCCGATAACAACATCACATTTTTTAAAATTATGGACTGGCTGCTTTCTGCATTACAACGTTCAATTACGAATAATAATTAAAACTTTAAAATAATTATAACTATAATTATAATATAAATTTAGTTATTTCACTGACAAACTTATAAATAAACTAAATGATTAAATAAATAAAAAAACTTTGTTTTTAACCACTTTTTTTTTTACCGACCGGTTTTAAAGCCATAAAAGCTTATTTACGAAAGTTTACTTAACTAATGAATTCATTCTTATTTTTATTATGTCAATATTATGCTAAAAATATGTAGTTAATTGATAAAATATTTTTCTCTTTGAATGAATAACCACAAAGTTATTCCTTCAAATATAAGGTTTATTATGAATAAACGTTTTAGTTCAACTCACACAATAAATAAATATAACCCACCTAAACTATGGCCGCAGATTCTTTTTATAAATGACAAGTTTTGTTAACAATTATCTTATTCCCAACCATCAAACACTAAACCAGCATTCTTAACAACTAATAATATGGGAACAGTGTTAAAAAATCACAAAAGTTAAGTCCCTAATTGTAATAAATCTGGCTGAAACCGATGGTTTCAGAATGACTAATTCTTTGTATTTGAAGTTTGAAATAAATAAATAAAATAAAACATAAAAAAAAACTTACATGCTATCATAATAACAATACTGAGGTTTGTAAAGGATTAGTAATTTACACAAACAAACGGGTGACAGATCGACGCGAATTTCATCCCCAGGAATGCAATTTTAAACCCTATCTTAATCGGTACGTATCGTGACGGTATAAAGTTTAATCGATGTTAATGTACGAAAATACTTTCAAATTTTTGAAATTTTCAAGTACCTTCTTTAGTTCAACAATGTTTGATTATGTCCAAATGCTTGCAGACTGGCTGGATTTCCTCCCTAGGGAGTTGTTCATATTTAAATTTATTTCAACAGAGAGGGAAAAATTTTTGAGAAGGGAATATGGAAGTCTAGGCATTTACAGGGCTTATGACCTGTCATTGGCTGGCACCACTTAAACCAGCCAATGACAGGTCATAAGCCCTGTAAATGCCTAGACATCCATATTCCCTTCTCAAAAATTTTTCCCTCTCTGTTGAAATAAATTTAAACCTTCTTTAGTTAGCTGTAATTAAACATGTTTGAAAAAAGTGTTCATATATTATATTTTTCATACAGAAAATTAAATTTTACTTTGTAGATAAAATTGAAGATAAACGTATTTTAAGATAAATTTGCATTCCAATCCATATAACAGTACGAAATAATTGGATGGGGTTGGTGCTTTTAAAACAAATATATTACCAGTCGAAAAAATACAAAAGTCAATTAGTCAAGAAAATAAAAAGTGCAGTCAGGAATACAACATATATAAGAAAGAAGTGAAAAGTTTTATTTATAATTATTTTTTGGGTAGCGCTAATTAAAAACGTCGTTTATTTAAAAAAAAAAGTAATTTACATGTTATCCTGAAGTATAAATAAATTAAAATAAAATAAACAAATTATTGTAAGACGTCACTCTTCATTAGATATGTACAAAAGAATTTGTTATTTTTTTTACGTAATGGGAAACGTTAATGTTAACATTTATTTGTTTTGAATTGAAATAAATATTGTATTTATATTTGTTATCTGAATAAAAAAAAAACAAAGTATTAATTTCCTATTGTAATACAGATCAAGGAGAGATTTTTAAAAACCAATTACTTCAAAATGGCCGAAATTACTCAAAAATGTCAAAAAATGTACTGACAGTGATATGTTAGATCAAATGCATTTTTGTGTAAGAGATATAATATGAGTTATTTGATACCTGTAAAAAAATGTATTGTCAGGGAGTAAAGGGTTTTAGTATCAAAAATATTTGTTCGTTGTAGTAGGTATATTTTGTGTTCTTTGAACGTCGAAATACATCAACTGCAGACACAGAAAATACAAACATCCCTTGAGCGTTTAATGTTATGAAAAATATATTTCTCGCTCTTCTTACATTCTTCATATGAGCAACTTTCGATATTTCATTTCCGACGATATGATTAATTTGTAATATTTGTTTCACGATTGAAGTTCGGTACAAGTTTACTTTGTGAGAGACGGCGAATGAAAATTAGGATGTCAAAGACATCCTGGGTTTAAATAATATTATCATCCAATCGAAAACCGAATGGGAGAATGTGTCTAAAAAACGTTTTTTCTGGTGAAATACAAATTAAGAGACATCAATACATACATACTTACATACATGTCTTAAGCAAAAAACGGCAAATCATTTTTTTTTGTAACAAGTTTTTTTTTTATTTCAAAATTTATTTATTAACCCTTAGATGCTTCTACGAACAATAGTTTTACATTACGTTCCGAAAAATGAGAGTTGTTGCGTCAACATTGTCGTACTTAACGCGTAGTACAGCAAAAACGACTAACTGTTTATACTAGTTTACTGATAATTCAAAGCTGTATGTCACGCTTTTCTACTCTGCTTCACATTTACTGACTATAAGTTGAGTTAAAGAAAATTAATGTAATACAAAATGGTTGCTTAGCTGTATCTAGTGTAAAGTGTATACTAGATTAATGATTTCAGTGTATTTGATTTTATTTCATTATATTTAAATTACATTTAAAAAGAGTAAGGAGAACAAAAAGAGAAGTCGACTGCCGCATACACCAAGCGAGGCTTGCGTTTAACAAAAAATCAAAGATTTTTGAGTCAAATAATATCAAACTAAAACTCCGCAAGCAACTTGCCAAGACATATGTATGGAGCATATTGATGTATGGTTGTGAGACATGGTGCCTTACCAAAAGAGATAAAAAAGACTAGAGGCCTTCAAGATGTGGTGCTACAGAAAAATATTAGGAATTTGCTGGAGAGACCACATCACTAATGAGATTCTCAAAAGAATCGAAAAAGGTAGGCACCTAATCAAAACTATCTCAGAGAGGCGAGCCCGATGGATCAGCCACATTACGTGCCATGAGGGTCTCCTGCACGACATCATAGTGGGAATGGCTGAGGGGACAAATTATAGAGGGTGCCCCCGACGGGAATATTTGGAGCAAGTGTGCGAATATTTTAACTGCGCCTTTTATGTCGAGCTGAAGAGGGCTGCAGAAAATAGAGACTAATGGAGGACGAGATGCAGGACTTTGCTGCAAACCAATCCCCAGGATTGAGACTACAAAGAAAACACACTGAACCTTAGGTTTGATGCAGTAAGTTTAGTTTTGATATTGGTAAGTCTTTAAAATAATTTAATTTCATCATTGAATTAAAACAAAATAAATGTTTGCTCATGACGTCTGTTAATAATCAAAAGATATTCCGTTTTTGTTTTTGTTTTTTTTTTCTTGGCAAAGTACTTAAATTTGAGTGATATATGCTTTCATTTACAAAACTTTTTTTTTTGTGTATTTCTTTTTTTTTTTGAAATTCTATGTTTTTCCATACATAGAATTTCAATAACAAAAATACACTTTAAAAATACATCTTAAAATTGAGCTACAACATAATTTGGAAAAAATGCCCACAAAGACTTCAGCGTCTGAGCGTGAGCCATTCCTTTTTCAATGATTTAAAAGTTTATAGGATATAAATATGGTATGACATAACCACGAAGAAAGAAAAAAAATCAAACAAGATTAACATATGCTGATAGAACAAAAGACAGGGTAGGTTTATTTGCAGTATTTCATTATAAATATATACATATATATTTAAAAGAAGGTGTATATCTATTCCTTCCATCTTAATTCAAGACCTCAAACCTATTTTAAACGGTATCAGTGATTTAATGTTTTGTAATTTTTAAGGTAGCAGATCAAAAGATCCTGGACCAACATGTAAGGAGTGCCTCTGTGCAAACTTAGTTAAAAAGAGTTGAAAGTTACAAAAGAGTTGAAAATATTTAACAAGCGTATCGTTAGTAAACAACTTAAAGAACAGGGCTGAAGAATAAAAAAGTAATTAATAACATTTTGAATTGAGTTGGTAAGAATATGTATATTTTACTTATTTATTAAACACTTCACATACATTTACAATTTACATACATATGCCGGCCCCTCTACCTGGAACCTATTGCCTTCAAACTTACGAATCATCGACAGTCCTAGTCAGTTCAGATCCCAACTAAAATCCCGCTTCTTTAGACTATCATACCCTCAATTTTAAATCTGGAAATATAATATATCACTTTAGTAAAGTAAGAATGTAAGTTTAGGTATACAATTGTAAAGCGCCTTTGAGATGATTTTTTACAAAAATGGCGCTGTATAAATCAGCCAAATATTATTATTATTATTATTATGCATAAGGGAGGGCATATTGCCTTAAAGCAGTTTTTTCAACCTACCCAAACCATTGTATTTTAATTATAATAATAAAAATACCTTATAGTTTTATTCCACTTTTATTTATAATTATTTTATAAATTTTTTACCAGTGACCGGTTTTCGTCGTGACCGACATCGTCAGACTGGTGGGAGACTAAACAAATTTCTATGTTATATACAAGTGCAAGCAGGGGTTGTAAATCATTATTTTATATAATTATGTAAATAAAAGAAATTAAATTAAATTCTTTTAAGTATAAGGTAAAAACAATTATAAGAATATAAGTTTTGTTTGAATGTATATAATAAAAACTGGTGTGAAATATATAATTTTATGAAGTTTTATAATGAAAATGTATTTGAATTACATGTATTTAAATTGAATTAAAACTATAACAGGGGCCGCTGGTTGGTAGTTCCTTCGACGGCTATGTCTCCGGGCCCGGGGATTAATTAAGTGATTCTCTGAAAGTAAAAATTCCCGGCAGTTAATTATTATCGATTAGTTTCATTGTTTGTATTTTAATAGATACAATAATGGAGAATGCACGTGTGTTACTTAATCGTTTAATATTATTTAATCAGGGCCATTTTTAAAGCGGTTTATTTCTAAAATTTCAAGTTTATCTAATTTTTGGCCTTTGCTGCATGTGTGAAGGAATCGAACATTTGTATTTTTACCAAAAAAATGATTTTACTCAATAGGGTGATTTTAGAAATTCAGTGATATATGAACATATGTTGGTTTATCAATAATTTATTTTATAAAACACACTTCTTAAAAATTATATATTTATAAAAATATATAATTTTTAAGAAGTAAAAATTGACTTTATATCTACATTTTACTATAAAGAGAGGAGGGGGGAAAGAGGGAAGGGAAGTTATAGTTATAATTATATACATTTTTTCTGTATTTTCTCAAATCTTTGATTACCACACTATTAACTATATGACTGCTAAGGCTTTCGGCGAATTGATCATGTCCAATCAATTAAATCCCAGTCAGTGAAGAATTCACTTCCCTCTCTTCTCAATCCAATAAAGTACATATTATGTACTTCTGGATTACTTTCTTTTAGCACAAAGATGCTAAGGCTACCAGATTTCAGAGAGCTCCTTCGGGCAGCTTTTCTCGTTTGACAACGAGCAAATTTTCCGTGTATGTGGGCACCGCCAAGGAGACTTATGTCCTCAGATGCGGTGTGCGGTATGTGGTGGGTAAGCTGTTATATGACTGCTAAGGGAAAGAAGACGCTGAACACTAAGTGAAAAAAATAAACCAAGTGAGCAAATGTCTATTAACAATTCGTCATTAGGCAACAATCTGCAGTCTCATCGTCCTCTTCACATTCACATAAAGCAGTGGTCACTACCTTAAATTTTTTGAGGTGATATGCCAACACCGAATGGCGAATTCTCAATTTAGATATTATAAGAGACACCCTTAGATTGGATACTTTGAGGTTACGGAATCTGGTTATTTTTGGGACTACTGGCTGGATAGATTTGTAGTACTAACCGGTCAGCGACTAAGAGAAAATTTTATCCCATTTCCCACCGACACTAACCTTAATTACATTAACGTAATCGGATATAGGCAGAAATAATAAACAAGTGTTGAAGACCACTGAACTAAATACTTGGGACTATTTTTTGACTCCAAACTTTCATGGAGCTACCAATTTGAGCATGTAAAATCAAACATAGCACCCGTAACTGGCGCATTGCATAGACTTCGAGGCTTGCTTCCTCATTCCGTTTTGTTTGCCATCTACTACGTTTTAATTCATTCTCACCTATCTTATTTATTATGCATATGGGGTTTTGCCACCAAAAATTAGATCTCGAAAATACAAGTTCTTCAGAACAGAGCTCTAAGAAACATTCTTGGACTTAAACGGGATTCCCATGCCAAGGATATCTACCAAAAAACAACAATACTTCCTTTCAAGGTAATACCACTGCATGACATAACCAATACTATTTTAAATATCATCAACTTTTCTGCTCACTCAAATTTAAAATACACATTTGTTCATAATATTCATAATTACAATACGCGTTATTCAGGAAATCTTCATGTGTCTAAGTTTCGCTCAACAAAGTTTGGCAGTAGGTCCTTGGAAAATATTGGCCATTCCGAATATAATAAACTGCCTGATGAGCTAAGACACGAAGAACTGAATAAAAAATCCAGAAGTGTCGCCATTAAAAAATATTTCTCAAATGTTTTTTGATAGTGTTAATTATTAATGTAGTATTAAGATGGTGTTTTATGTTTCTTATACAATAATGTTTTCTTTTTATTTCGGATGTATTAATTTGTACTATAATATGTATTGTCAATGTATCATTTTAGTATTATATGTTTTATTAAAAATAAAAATACACATTTTTTTTTAAAAGTGGATTGACGTTTATTAGATTCGTTAGTACTTATTTAAATTTGATAAAAATTATATTTTTGTTTTGTTTTATAAAATTCCATAGTTAATGGCTTTCATAAAGATATCAATTAAAACGCCTCGTTTTATATTTAATTTATTTTTTTAATATTGATGTTCTTATAATTTACCCAGATATTTAAATTCGGGTGACCACTTTCAAGGAGCGTAAATTTGTTTATTTGTTTAAATTTAATGTTGTGCACACAGTGCTATGTTAATATAAATCTAGACAATATTACGAACAAAAAATAAACCTAACACAGCACCAATTACGTACACAACACAATATATGAAACAACTATCTAACAGTACAACAAGATGTAAGAAGAATTTGTGCTTTGTGTGAATTTACTAGTGATTGTGTTTTTATTGTTGTGAGTATGAAATGTAGTGCGTGGAGTGCGTAAATAATTAACTATTAAAAAATGGAAATCAAGTTGAGGAAGAATGGCGTTTGAACCTCGGACCTCTGATCCGTGAGTCCTTAACACTAGCCATGGGACCACAACCCGATTCAAATAATAAAGTAAAACTTGTCAATGGAGATTTTAATGACAATTTTATCAAAATCACTATTCAAATTTAGCGAGTTTTCTCAGGTAAAAATCCTGCTAAAAGAAATCGACTGGAGATTAGTCAGTCTCATGGTGTACTGGTTATTGTTAAGTTTTTTATTGTTTACTTTTTAGCACGAACACTTTACAAATTTACTATTATGCTCAATGTTTATTTTTGTAAATTTATTGATAATTTTAAGTTGCCAGAATTCCACTAGTCTATGCACTTTGTAGCTGCAAGACGATTAGTAATCAAGCTTCAATAGGTAAATGTTATCAACTATCAAATATCCAAATTTAGTAAATGAGGTTTAGAATTCCAACCGTCCATACGCTCAGTAGCTGAAAGACTTATTGTTATCTAACTTCTATTTGTATAAATTTGTTTTTTATTTCATTTTTAAAATATCACTAAAACTCTAAACTCCATTGTCAAATTAAAAAAAAGGAAATTAAATAAGGGCTAGATTTCATATTGTCCATGCGCTCTGTAGCTGCAAGACGTGTAATCTAGCTCCTTTATATCATAACTGGAGACGAGAAATAAGAATCCTAACCGTCCATAAGCTCTGTAGCTGCAAGACGTGCTGGGATATTTATTTATTGTACAGCGCCCTTGAGGTGATTTTCACAAAAACGGCGCTATATAAATTATTCAAATATAAATTGCGTTTGCCAGCCATTAAAAAAGTATATTTTTGTTAAACATTACATATCGATGCACCGTATTGTATTTTATAATGCCGTGTAGATTTTTTGCCATGTGGTGAAATCATGCGATATCACGCAGTGGGCTCGTGGTTTGCGCGTGCACACGGTCCAGTCTCCGTGAATGTACGGCAGGGATAACACGATTAATTCCGTTGTTCGTACCTAAACATTTCAATTTTGGTAGATATTTTTACTACAGGAATAATCCCGCTTGTGATTTTTACGTGCTTTTTAAAATGTTTTTTTTTTGTATGAATCCAAATAATTTTAAAACTTGCTCCGAGACGTTACATTGTATATAGACTATTTGAAATAAAATAACGTTAACGAATTACAACAGGGATGGAGAATACCTTAAAGAAGGAGATAAGGTTAATAATATTTTTACATATTACAACAAAGATGAAGAACATTTAAGAGAAGGTAATATAAAAGTCTAGGCATTTACAGAGCTTAAACAGAGCGAAAACGAGGAACTAGAATCCCAACCGTCCATGCGCTCTGTAGCTGCAAGACGTACTGGGATATTCATTAATTGTACAGCACCCTTAAGGTGATTTTCACAAAAATGGCGCTGTATAAATTATCCAACTACAACTACATATGACCTGTCATTGGCTGGTTTAAGTGGCTACTTTACACACTGTTTAACATTCACCATTTTGCCTATGTTTGAAAATCCATGTTTCTTCAATCCTACAATTTTTTTAATGTTACACAGTGTGAAAAATAGCCACATAAACGAGCCAATGACAGGTCATTAGCCTTGTAAATGCCTAGACTTTATGTTCCCTTATTAAAGGTATTTGGAAATACTCAAATATTGTAGTAAAATTACGTTATTTTTATAAAAACGCCGTTTTGTAAAACAACGAAAACCGTAATTATACGTTGTTCTTTGATAAATGTTTCATTTGATGCGGTTAACACTCCAAAACGATATTTGAAGCATATAACTGTTAGTAAGTGACCATCTTCTCATGTATTATTATATTTTTTAATAGACTGATAAATCAAAATGTTCTTGTTTTAAAGCTGGCAAAGAATCCTTCTTGCCTTGCAGAAACTAGCGGAAACGACTATTTAAAGTGTTATCCTATTTAAGTAAGCAGTGTTTAGGATGCAATGGAGCAAACATTGATAAAATGCCGAGGAAAATAAATGCGCTGAAGTTGCAACGCGTGGTATATATTTTATAATATTTATCTCACACGTCTACTGTGATTTGTTGCTACTAGTTTATCATATTTTCTATTAAGTGGTGTGTGTAAAAATATTTGTAACTGATAAAATAAACATTCAATAGTTAAAATATTGAAAAACAATTTCACAAAGAAAGAAAGAGGCTGGCGGAAAGATCAATATGTACTCGTAAATGTACTTTCATAAAATCAACAGACAAAAAATAATTACAAATAATAATGAATATAAGTGTTAAACTACTCACCTGATTTTCATGTCAACCGGTTTCGAGACGAGCCAGTCTCTTTGTCAAGACACTCACTACACCAACATGCAAGTAATAAAATACACTTTCACTTTCACCATTACCGTAGTACATATATTATTTACAAAAAAATATATTATAGTGGGAAACAAATTCCCACGCGGATGTGGGACGAGAAATAGCGGGGGCGAACCCCTAGGGCTTCGATAAAGTGGACTGTATTTGAAATTTAATGCAATAAGTGAATATCTTCGATATGTGGTATGCAGTATCAATCGGTCACAACCCAACAAATGAGATGGATTAGGAAACGATGACACTAACCCGGTTCTTTCTTTATGGAATTGCAGTGGTCCAACTGGTCAATTGCAAGCGGCACCAACACTAAGAAAGAATACTTGTGGTTGGTGGAAACAAAGTCTATGATGCGGCACACGATCAACAAAATAACGTGCGATTCACTACCCGAGGTCTTAATGTGGCGGATGATCAAAAGATACTGGATGGGGAGTGAACAAATGATGTGGGTAAAAAGGATTTTGAAGTTGTAACAATATTTCAATGCATACTTACACAATTCGCAACAACATTAATTACCACCGTGTCCGAACAGGGACCAAAAATAAGGTTAATAATATTTTAACATATTACAACAGAGATGAAGAATATTTAAGAGAAGGTAATTTGGAAGTCTAGGCATCTACAGGGCTTATGACCTGTCAATGGCTGGTTTTAGTGGCCACTTTACACACTGTGTCACATTCACCATTCTGCCCATAGTGTGGCCACTTTAAACTTTTGAAGTTTCAACGTTTTTATTATTTACACAGTTTGATCGTATCAAAATATTTCATTTCCTTAACTCTAAAAGGCTGTACTTAAAAATTCATTTTTTAAAGCGGTGAAGTAACATCGTGTTACCTCAAGCAAAAGACATATTAATATCTATAGGTTCAGTCATTTGAAAAAAAAAAACATCGAGACATACTGTCAAATAATTATTTATCCATAACTTTACAAAACTATTTTATAATTAAGACCTGTTTTAGCAACAAAAAAAATCGAAAATACCCCGGTCATTTAATAAGTGTGCACTCTTACTTCTTACTGCCAATAACCGACCGATTAAACGAACTTTTTTTTTTGTTTTTGTATCTTTCACACAAACACCGGCCACAGAACGGCGTCTCTGTCTTCCTTGTTGTAAACACGATTTTCATGCTCTTTATTATGCAGTAAAACATATTTATTGTGGTATTGGGATCACTTTATAATTATTCTTCGCAAAGCAAGGATAAATATTTTTTTTTAAAAATCAAGCATATTCGTACAAATTTGGTGTGAAAACGTCCATTATAAGATTACAAAAAATGCGACTTTATCATTTAAATGAATAAGAGAGATGTTTCAAGTTTTGAATCTCGTTGTTTATATGAAGACTCGTGTTACACCACAGCCACACAAGAGTTAAATTCGTTTTTTGAAATTTACAGTAAATATGCAAAACTGAAGAAAGACGTTTCCTTGTCTTTGAAAACAGTTTCGAGAAAGGAGAAATGGGTTAGCGCTTTTATAATATATAAAAAATACTAAATAGGATACCAAAACTAAATTTACATCATCATCATTGTACGTCCGCTCCCTAGTTGGAGCATAATGTTGTCCACGAAGATCCTCCGGGAATCTCTGTCGGCCGCTAGCTTCTATGCATCATCCCCAGTCAGGTTTGCGTCCCGTTGTTCTGACACGAACAGCCGACAAACATTCCGCCATAGACGTCCAGGACGTCGAGAACCTGATGCCTTGTTAAGTAGGCAAGCGCGGTTAAGGCTCTCGGGAGGCATCCACAATACATGGCCAAGGCAACCGCATCGCCGCCGCTTGATGTCAGTTGTCACCGGAGTTTGCTGCGTCCATTATATTTTACTTCATCCGCACAAAGTCAAACCACCGCACACCCGAGATTTTTCTGAGACACTTATTCTCAAAACTCAGTATTTTGCTGTTTTGAGCGCTGTTGAGGTGCCACGATTCGCATCCACAGAGGAGAATAGGTGTTTTGCGGGCGCATAACAAAATAACATTTTCTAAAAAAAATTATTCATGTTAGTTATGTAGCAAAGCCCTCTTTTAAAATATAGTTCAAAACTGTAGTGTGTACAATTTTGATTTTGCATTGTTAGCACATATTTGATTTTTAAGGGGTCTAAGATTTCAATCAAAAGAAATCATTACAGCTAATTATTCCATAGAAATATAAATATCCCAGAACTGTTCTGATAATACTTGTACAATGGCTTGCGTAGCTGTACATTAGTTAGGAATATTGTTCCTGCATTATATTTAGAACGGCAAACAATGCACTTAGTTAAACAACAAATGAAATACTTAATTATACCAAACATATATTAAATAAACCATGGAGCTAAACTACATTTCCAACTTTAAAGTAAGTTTTTAAATTTAATAACAGACTTTACGTAATGTAAATACTGACTCAAATATTAATTGTATTTGGCAATATTAAGAGTTTACCCAAATTTGTTACCGATCTGGATTACACCCCTTAGGGTGTTATTAAGACCAACTTTTTACGACACAGATGGAGGATCTTCGATAGAGGTAAAAAGAATCCGACGTTTGTTCTAAAATTTCCTTTAGAAAATCATCCTTGGTACGCAGATTACCGTGCGGCACGTTACAGTTAATTTAAGCGAGAACATCATTTATATATCGAGGATATTTGAGTCCTAAATAGCCGGAGATCCTGATCCAAGACACTTCCATAAGACCGCGAACCATATATTATATCGGATTTATAGTAGTTCAAAATAATTAAAATATTTTTCTTAAATGTACATTTTATTTATTGAGAAAAAATGTAATTACACTTATTTACATACAAAGTTGTTTTTCTTTGTTCGTTAATTCAACAAAACCCGATTCGTAGTATCTGTGCCAAATATGAAATTAAACTTTTATATCAATTCGATCGGCACGCAAAACAAATTTCCTGCTTTTTTAATGGCTTTTAGAATCCAAAAGGTGAAATAAACAACTCAATACTTGACTTACGAAATAGCATAAAACTTTTTCGTTTATTTATAATAAAATTGCAAACTTTTTTCATCAAAAAGGTACAAATTTCATCATCGTAAATTTCTCCACGCTTTTTTGACTGAGCAATAATTAATCAAATTAATTAATTAATTAACAACGTAACTCCTTTGATTCAAAGTGTGTTTTTAAAATGAATATTTACGTTCATGATTTTTAATTGGATCTATATAATACTCGTATTATCTGTGTATAAATTATTTTAATAACCGAACTGGGTGGATTTTTTTTATTAAGTTGACGAAGTCGAATATCGAAAAAGTATCGAAGATAGTTGAAGGCGTATATTTTCATATTTCCGCATATTCGTTCGCAATAATTATACAATAGCGAAAACTCGTGTATTGTTTTATGCACACAGAAGCCGTACAAATGGATATATTAATATTTTTCTCTAGAAATAGGCATTTTAGCAGCTATCTGCTATTTATATGTTAATTTAGCATTCGTTATGTTTTTCTACCTGATATTTACACACGTTGCGTAATGAGTAAAAAAAAAACAAGCCGTAAAGACTGACTACAGTTCTTAAATATATGCAATAAAAAATTGACACTTGGAATTATTAGATAAACTTAAATCTCAAGTGTCGTCGTGTTAACAGAAGATACGAAAAAAAAACATGGCTATTCTTAATACTCCCGTCGGATCTTTATTTCGTGAATGAGAAATTGCATACGTAACTCTCGTTATTGAGACATTCTTTTGTTTTATTTCTTGGAAAAAAAATGAAATAAAATAAAGAAAATTACGCTATACCTATACATAACATTTATTCGTCGAAATCATTAGTGCAAAAAGCTAACCTATGAGGAATCGGTCGATGGTAACTAAAATATGAAACATTGGGCATAATTTTCAGACTTAATTGACGAACAGACGTTAAGTTGATTGTGGTGTTTCCAAGTGTAGTCAGAGATGTTCGTACAAGTTGTAAATCGTATTTTTTTGCATAAATGGAACCAGCTAATCATTTCTCGGATCGTTGGGACCGTCATTGATATTACCTGTAAGAAATATTGGCGTTGTAATTTCGGGCTCAATTTTTTCAATGACCTTAGATATTGAACGCCCAAATCTACAAAAAATTCGAAATATGAGAAGTTTATTGTATTCGGTTTTTGCATTTGGATGAATATACAATAAGGCAACAATGAATATGCCCAAAACTTTTGAATTCTTTTTTACTGATAATATTTCATTGATTACAAACTTTCAAAATTTTCCTTCTTTTAAAAAACATGCACTATCCTAAATTCAAACTAAAGATATGAACTCTTTTTTCCTATGATTTATTTTGTTGCCCTTCAATAATAGGGAAGTTACACAAAATAAAATAATATTCCATTATTTATGATGGGAGCAAAAATTCATTTACCTTTTCTTGTATACCCACGAGCAGGCCATGCTTTTGTGGGATTTTTTGTTAACTATTTTTACTATTAATATGTATTTCATTGCTATGTAATTATGCTTTATTTTTTTAATACTCTGTTTTATCACTTATGTTCATTGTTAAAAAACAAAAAAATAGTCATTAGCTCATATTGTATGGTATGTTGAAAAGTACAGTACATAATTTGTTTCTACGACGTACTAGGCACTCGACCACCATTCAAATTCGGATAATGGCGTTTTCTTACCTATTTTTTTGTTGCAATCGACGTTGCTGATAACGTTCTACATCTGTAAGTGATGGTGTACGCATTCTGTTTGGAGTTTCAGATCTTACAGCCTTCTCTCTTTCCTGACGACAAAGCATTTTCATAATATTTAAATATTTTCTGCTTTCCAAAATATTTTTTTTCATTGTTAACGTCTAACTCAAGTTTTCAGCTCTCAGTTAACACCTTTGTTACTAAAACTGACAATCTCGTTCCAGAGATACAACTGAACTGAGCGCGCGCCGTACCCACACAAGCCCAACTTTAGACCCTGATTATTCTTCTTTATTATTTTACAACAAATTAGTCTATGGTGTTTTTTTCTTATCATCCTTATCGTTTCTCCTTCATTCCCACGATTGAACGCAAACAAAAGTAGATGTCAAAAATGATCACATTCATCTACTTGACATCCCAATTTGAACATTTATTAACCCAAAAAAAAAAATTTTAGAAAAAACATTTTTTATTCAAATAAAGTATAAATTTTACCATTTTGTTTTACTTTTGGAGCTAATTTTTAGATTTAAAAATAAAAAAGGGACACCAACTTACGTTAACACCAAATACACGAGTTTGACTAAAAGTGTTTTTTTTACATTGATAGCATAGAATTAAGAATTATTTTCTTTGTAGACGTCGCTTAGTACGCAACTCCTGATTTGAATTCAACCATGCCGTGATGTGTCCTTTTAAATAGTAGAAATACTGCTAGGATCTTAAAGAAACAGGATGCAATCACATTTCATGTGTAATTATCAAATGAATGTGTTTGTCACAAATGCATTACTTAAAAATTGAATAATTTTTTCATCGGTCAGATTGTCCAAGAAACAAAATGGAAATTTTGTAAGTGTTGCCATGGTTGTAAAATTTTTACCCTACTTTGCTCATATAATAAGAGAAATAATAAAAAAATAACCTCGGATTAAACCACGCCGTGGTGGACATTTGGCCGACATTATCTTTAAAACATAAAATATTATTTGACATAATATAAAATGATCTATTTTATGTAAAATAAAATTTGTTTTACATTTTAAGTTTAAAGTTAATTGTGTGCACAATAAAATTTTATAAAAAAAAACCAATTGTTTTTTTTACCTTACATTTGTTTTATAGTTATATTCTTCGCGATCTGTCAATATTGCTCCGTGACTTCAAGTATGCGCGCGGCGAATGTGTGTCTAAGTGGAAAAATTATTGGACACAGTCCGATGTATTCAAATATAATCAGAATCGCTTAAATTTACTATAAATAGGAATGTTAAAAAATATACATTATTTCCCATTTTTTTAAAAACATTATATTGTTGAAGATGCGTTCTTATCTTTTTGCCTACCCTCGCTGGAAAATGGCGTGATGGTAGATAGAGTAGTAATGGTTTATATAAACTAGCTTTTCCCTCAGTTTCACTCGTGTGGTACCAGGGAAAAATTATTTATGTCATGAATTAGTTATGTTTTTTATCAATAGGAATTTTCCCGGTAAAACCAGCTTGGTCTTTCAACTATTGCCATGAAAGAAATACGATGATCCGTTAGTCTATGTTGACAAAGCATCGTTATTCTGTTTACCAATTAGAAATCCTACCTTAAAACCAAACGTACCATAGATAAAGCAAGTCAATTATCGAAATTTAAACAATTTACTTATTTTATTTCATTTTATACAATTATTGCATAAAATAAGCAAAACATATATAGTAACAGGGAATCTATATAAAACTAGTGAATAGAAAATTAAAACGGAGTGTTTCCTGTTAAGGATAGTCTCCATCTAACATGGCTCAGCCTGTTCTAAGATGGAGATTTTTTTATCTGTCAAAGCATTAGTAGCTCTGCTTATATAACTAATAAATGCCAAGCTGATCAAATGTAAGAAATTCAAAATCATTATTATACAAATATAAAGTATATATATTTGCCAAGAATCATGTAACTTAAACAT
Source organism: Micrasema longulum (assembly GCF_059751315.1). Lineage (NCBI taxonomy): Eukaryota > Metazoa > Arthropoda > Insecta > Trichoptera > Brachycentridae > Micrasema > Micrasema longulum. The sequence continues at coordinate 157,265 of NW_028278887.1, read as the reverse complement.
AAATAATATTGTACCTATAGTATATAATAAAAAAACAAATATAAAGTAATGAAATACATAAAAATATAAATAATATGTGTACCAATTATATAAAGTACGACGTTTATTGATTCACATATATTATTTCAAAAAAATCTCCACCTACACTATTTATATATGCAGTTATTTTTATTTTAAAATTTGTTTTACATTTTGAGTCTTTGATATTATTTCAAACACATTATTTGTGGCGTTCCACCTTACCGTCTTTTTATTTTTAAACAATGTCGTTCATGGTTACTAGATTAATTATTTGTTTAGTGTACTTTTGTAATATTCGGGATAAACAGAAAGTAAAAATAAAAAATAAGACTATGTAAATGCTAAATAATAAAATAACTTCTCATCTCTCCGCCTATCCCTGTGTAAAAAAATCTAGTCGGTCGGTACCTCCGCTAAAACGCGATGGACACATAGACAAGCAAACAAACACATTCGCATTTATGATATTTGTATGTAAAAAACATGTGTGTCATTTATTTTTTAAAGTTATAATATTAAGATTAACAAATAACAACATGGATGGAGAATACCTTAAATAAGGGAAAATGGAAGTCTAGGAATTTACAGGGCTTATGATCTGTCATTGTTAAATGTAACACAGTGTGTAAAATGGCCACTTAAACCAGCCAATGACAGGTCATAAGCCCTGTAAATGCCTAGACTTCCATATTCCCTTATTTAAGGTATTCTCCATCCCTGTTGTTATTTGTTAATCTTAATGACTCCCGATGGGGTGAAATCTAGTCTTTTGTCTACGAACATTTGGACAAACTCAAATATTGTTATAATATTAAGTTCGCTACATGCTTAATGAAGTCGCAATATGGAAAAGTTTGATATTTTAATGGACTTGTGTACGCCAAAATGATATTCGTTTTAACTATAAAATAATTATTATGACTTGTGTAAAAGGTTGCCGCTTGATAGAGAAATGTGCTCTCATTGAAGCGCCCATTAAAAAGTCATGAAGGCACTTGAAACGGTGTTTCAATAAAGAAATTTATTCGAAACGTAAACTCTACGTCGGAACTTAGGTGCAAAGTTTGCAACACTTTGTACACGTAAAGGGTTGCATTTTATATTTTATAGCAGTAAAGTCGTCATGTCTAATCCCAATGAAGGTTTGCTTCATGGCTTGTATTGAAGTACCCGGTAAGACATCAAGACACCGCATTGAGAACTCGCGTAACGACGTAATGGACGACCAGAGTAAAAGCGATACTTAAGGGAAATAGAAAAAAAGCTATTTATTTTTAAAGCATTTACTGTGTTGTCAAACGTTTTAATTATTTTTTTATTATTTTTTTTATTATTTAATTTTACAATACGCCCAAGGGGCATTTACAAATAATATACAGGTAAGTACAAACATAGTGCATAAAAATTTAAAAGATAAACAACGCTTTTTTGTATACATGTAGAAACAATTAGAAGCATACTGCCATGCAAAATAAAAAGTAAAACTTTACATAGTAAAAAAGAATTCATGTTAGTAAATGTAAGTATTAAGCAACCCACCAATATTTGTATACCGACCGGTATCGAGATGTACCCGTCTCTTCTTCAGGACACTAACATGCGAATACTAAAATACACTTTTACCTTTACCGTCACCGTAGTACACATAGTATCTACAAAAAATACATCAATTACATGCAGAATTAAAGTAAACATTCAGCCACTTAGCCCCTCCCCTTCATAACTCCCCTCACACATTCTGCGACATATCGTTAAATGATATTTACCTAATTTTAGTGCATGTTTGGACATGTTGGTGTTTGCATCCCCTTGAACTCTGCATGTAAATTTTGTATATTACATTAAAAAGTTGGTTTTAGTGGTTAAATACTAATATTTACTAACATTAAGAGTTTGCAAGCTTTATTCCCTATTTTTTTCACTTATTTTTTAAAAGTAAAAGTTATTGAAATTTATAAAATGATGAAAAATAAAATCGGTACGATTATTTATTTATTTGACGCTTTATAAACATATACAATATATATACATATAAGGGCGGGCATATTGCCTTAAGGCAATTTCTTCCTACCTACCCAAACCGTTCAGTTTGAGAAAATTTTAAATACATGGACATATAGAATCTTACAATTTAATACAAAAAATAAAAGCAGAGATTAACAAAAAAATAATGTTTAAAAAAAATAACACTCTACTATGAAGAGGGGAGAGGAGATGGGAAGGAAAGAAGAAGGATAAGAGGATTAAAGCAAAATTAAAGAAAAATATTTAAAAGTATAATGTTTCAATTTCATGTAGTTTTCTCAATCCACATGCTTCGCCTAAGTAAACAAATTGATAGATCGCATTTAGAACAGACTCAAGTATCAACGTGGGTAATAGTCGTACAATATGTAGTGACCGACCGAAACAAGGTTTTTAGACAAAACCGAAATTTCGGCTTTCGTTCGGTTTTCGGTTTTCGCTTCGTTTTTGCTTCGGTTTCGCTTCGGTTTTCGCTTCGGTTTTCGCTTCGGTTTTCTGCTGAAACCGACACCAAAACATATTTAAATAAGTTGATTGTTTTTTTCAAAATTATGCGTTTTTATTGTCAAACCTTACGAGTTCATAAACTTTTGAAAGACTGAGCTAAAAATATCCTTTGTATGCGGTGATGTAACATCGAAAAAAAAAACGTTGACGTACTGTTAAATGATTTATTTTCCGTAAAATAAAAATTAAACTTTAATTTAGTCCTGTTATTGCAAAAAAAATTGAAAACTAGAAAACAATATTTACAGTAGTTATATAATTACAGCACAAAACGCCCAGGCTTAAAAAAGTCACATTTATTTTTCGTGTTCTAACCGGAAATCGAAACCTGAATCTTCCGTGCGAAAGTTAAGCGTCTTAGCCATTCCACGAAGAAGGCCATCATTGTTAGTCTGTGTATATTGATAGTCTGTGACGTGAAGGTTAGATGATCGACCTTACGCTTTAGGCGCCAGTCCATGAAATATTGCAGTTTATGATCACTTTTCTAGTTAATATTTCCTTACGACGTTTTCAGAAATCAAACTTATTTCTTTTTCATCAGAAATATAAGTTCTTTACTTAATACACACAATCTCAACATTATTCTTAACAATTTGTTTTATTTTTATTTTATTAATTTTTCACGCCCATAAGGCTTTTACATACATGGAAGTTTTATAAGACATGAGTATTTAAATAACATAAAATATAAAAAATACAATATAAAGCAATAAAATGTAGAACAGTGTTTAGAAGTAAAGTTGGCATAAAAAAAATGAGTATTTAAATAACATAAATTTAAAAAAATACAATATAAAGAAATTAAAGATAGGATCAGTGTTCAGAAGGTAGTTGGTATAAAAACAAAAATAAAAAGATGAGTATAAACAACATACATTAAAAAATACAACGTAAAGAAATAAAATATAGAACTGTGTTTAGAAATTTTGTTGGTTTAAAAAAAATAAAAATAATAATCACAATAATATATTTTTAAAACATTTAAAAAAAACAGCTAGATAAATGCAGTTAAAAGCTTAAAGCAGCTAGTTAGATAATGTTTTAAAATACAATATAAACAGAATATTAAGTTCTATTTGATATGGAACATATGCATTGATATTAAAAATTTACAAGACTCACGTTAAAGACATCGATGTTGTTAGCATATTGGTTCGCATCATGCAGTACATGCATCCGCATTACTGGTGAATTTGCGCTGTAATGGTCGATGATGGACCGCAGTAGAAAAGAGTATTACATCGGGTAACTCGACCAGGCACTCGCATATTAATCAAATTGATAAGTGCACAACAATCGAACATTGATGTTTTTATTTTAAACAAAAAAAGCAAGTCATTTAATTTTCGTCTGTTTTCTAATGTTTGGATGTTTAAATAATCATTTAAGTATGTGTAATTTTTGTATTCAATCGGTTTACTTAATTTAAAATTGATAAAACGCAAAAATTTATGCTGAACTCTTTCGATGTCCTTAAATTATTAATGAATTGCTATACGGTGACCATTTAACTGAGTTATACTCGAATTGACTTCGCACTACGGCAATATACAATGTTTTCATTATTTTTAGAGACTCAAAATCCCGTTTCGTTCGCAGCAAAAATCCCAAGGTTCACATGCTCTTATTTGTAGAGTTTTGTACATGTTTAATAAAACTCAGTTTTTTGTCAAAAAGAATACCTATTTCTGTCATCTCTGTAACTTTTCTAATGGTAAAGAATTTATTTTATACATGAAAACGATGGGATTGGATGCATATAAGACGGTAGTTTTTAATATCTAAATCGTCCCCCTTTTTCGAAATTGGAGTTATATAGCTAGATTTCCATTTGGAGGGAAAACATTCCATTGTAAATAATTTATTGAAAAACGTGGTGAGAGGTTCAGCTATTACTGAGGCCCATTTAAAAAAAAATAGGCGGAATATTATCAGAACCTGCTGATTTATTTTCATCTAAAGAGAGTAGCCTCTTCTTACAAAACAAAATATTAATATGACAGTTTGAAAGCGTAATTGTTTTATCAAAAGTAAAGGTTGGAATCTTATCATCTAAAATAGGTTCATCATACACTTCCTTAAAGAAGTTTGCCAAAATATTTATTTGTTTATTACAAATTACATTTGTCAACACATTCGCTAGCTTATTATGGGTTTTTGGACTGTGTATGTGTTAAGTCATAATAATTAACAAGAAAAATAGTCACTTAAATTAAAAACAATTTCATACGATGCTAAAGCAATATTTAAAGAAAATCGTTTAAAGAAATCACATCAACTACTTTTCAAAAAAAAAAAAAAAAATTATAAATCATTCGTACATTCAAGGTCATTATTTATAATGTTTTTCAAAATAGTGGTTTCATCAAACATATTTAATTATGAATTTCTATTAAAAACTAAAGCTCAATTTTTTTATTAACCGATCTTAAATTACGTGGCGTTTTTATTGAAAATCGATGTATTTTTTCCAATGAATATACTAACGAGTTAAACAAATTCTGAGTTATGATTTGTTCTAGAGTTTTTCAACTTTATGAGGCCATAAAATTATTATTTTCGTGTTTGATTTCAAAACTAAAATTTTTGCCCGGGCAGTAAAACAGGGAAATAAAAACTTTTCTTTATATCAAAAGTTTTCTCAAATGGTGTTCAAAATACATTGTCAACAAGATCAAGGTTATTATCTAAAATAACGTTGCAAATCCTTTGATTCTAATTCATATTCCTATCCGCACCCAATAGTGCATAAGGCGTTGCCTATTTTCATTGACAGTCACGTGAAGATAAGCTGATCAGTCATACGCTTATTACTGAAATTTGTATTTATCTTTTTACGTGAAATAAAACTGTCCCTGCTTCTGATTTATAAATATTTTTAATATTATATTTGGTCAGCCTCGTGGTGTAATGGTCAGCGCGTTTGCCTACCATGCAAGTAGTCTTGGGTTCCATTATCAGCATGGTTGATTTGAAATATTTATTAAATCGCTTCAGAAATCATTAATAAAATAAAAAACGGAGAAAAAAAAATAGTTTTTTCTAAACATTAATTTAATCAACCAAACATATATATTGGCTCTAGTATTGTTAATATATTTCTACTTATTTTTTTTTTAAGAAGCTGTGAAAATCCAAAATAAATGAATGAAATAAAATATAAATAGATATTTTTCTAAAGAGTGGAATGATGCGGAGTAATACATAGAAAACTATAATTAGCCTTTTTATGTAGGTTTAGTTGTACATATTTTTTTTTTCATATAATGGTTGTTATTTTCTAAAAAAAAATAAAAATACATTTCCTTAAATGTGGCAGGTGAATTTTATAGAGCTATAATGTTTTGAGAATACTTGTGCAGGGGGCAATAAAGAACACCTTTCATTGAAAAAACGCACTTCTCCATAAATGTCGCTTACGTTGTTCTGCCGATTATTGCTCGAAAAAAATCATTGAATTATGTCGCTCGAGTGTTACGGTGATGAGGAATTGGCTGCACTTGAGTGCATGCTGGAACTAAGTGACTGCGTTGAGTTGACATTTTGGGCTGACTCTTTGGGCTGACTCGGTGTTGACCACGCCGTGTGATCTTTTCATAGGCTGCGTTCCTTTGTTTCTACATATATTCCAGGTATGAACGATGTTGGACGTTGCTCTTAACGTTTTGTTAAATACTATTAGTCTGGCAGAAAATAATAAACTTATTCTGATGATGATGATAACATTCTTCAACGCTCGTTTATCTATATTTCAGGTGAAATTATTTCACGACAGTGTTTATCGATTAATAGACTATGAACCTCACACATGTTATTGAGTGGATTTGGTTTTTCTGATAAGTGATACTTAAAAATTAAAAAAAAATTAATTACAACATGTTTTTATCTTCAATGTTTTTCAAAACTAATACATAATGTTCCTGTTTTAACTTGCAAATGAATGCTGAGCGTGATAAAACCTCTCCATTATTTTTATTGCTAAATATGTCAGCTAGCAAATAGATTTCTTCTGAAAACTTTTGGAGAATGTATTCTCCCGTAGTTATTTCTCTTCCGATACGAAATGGACGTTTCCTGTACAATACACATCGCTTTATCCAATTTGTTTTTAGTTTTACAAAAACGATAGATAAGATTAATCGACTGAGTATAAAAATCCAATAAATAACATTCGTAGATACTTCAGGAGAATCGTTATTTAAACTAATTTATTAAAAGTTTTTATCTCTTTTAGTACATTTCTTTTGATGTTTTCTCGTATTTAAAGAATACTGTTATTTTAAAGGAGACATAGGTTAGAAATTGTTATAGAAATCCAGAGTGGCACTTAAATGGGTATTTTTTTGCCTGTAGAAATTAACAAGGAAAGTGTCCGTGTATTTTTTAAGTACAAATGAACGTAGCTATGCAAAAAGCAGCCGAGCCACAATTTCAAATAATGATATTTTGATGTTATCGGGTACAATAAGGTCAATTCTATGTTCTGCTAAAAACATTCATACCGTTTTCATACAAAAATGAAGTAAAGGAAGGAGAAATTAAAAATATACAAATTCTTCAAAATAAGACGATGAAGATATTAGATGAAAGAAATATCTATTCTAATGTAAAAAAAATGCATAAAGAAATTGTCTTGCTTACAGTAAAGCAACAAATTAAATAAAATGTATCATTTTTTCTACATAAAATAATTATAAGGGGATGAATAAATTTAAAAAATTAAAAAATTTAATCAACAATGTCATACATTTGAAACGAGGGATAAAAAAAATTTAGATTACCAATGAGGAGAAAAACAGAATCTCTAAACTCATTGTACAAGAAATTGAAGCTGTACAATGAGTTACCTGAAAAAATAAAGGAAATAGAAAAAAACTAAATATTTCAAATTAATTTGAAAAATATGTTATTGAGAAATTTCGATAAAAAAATTGTATTACAATTAAAAGTTTATAGTTCTTTAGATGTTATGTTGTAACTCAATAAAGCATAAATCAATAAAAAAAACCGTATTAATCACCTTCTGAAAATGGTGTCGATCACAAAAACGGCATTTTTAAATTTGCAGAAAATACCCACAGCACAATAAAAATCATACGGTTCCTTAAAAATCATTAAAACTGGTCAAAAACATGAAAAAACTTTTGTTTGTAATAAAAAAAACTAATGTATTCATTGTTTATAATTTGTCAAAGTCAAAAACATTCCAATTGTTGTGTAAATTTGATTGTTCCCTCTTTTCACAAAGGTGCTATTATCTCAGTTCCATTTTTCTGTGGCTGGCTGCTTTTTGCATATCTACGTTCAAATGTACCTTAAAAATCAGGAAAAAAAAGACGGAGTATTAAATTTGGTAATAAGTCGAACAGAATACCAAAGTTACCCGCGCGAGCATTCGTTAATATAATATTCAATTTCTATTTAAGGTAAACAAAATGGCGAGGAACTTACGAAATATTTAATTTGTCTTCAAATGTGTATAACTTGTGGAAAATGTGTATGTCCTGAATTTTATGAAGTAAATTATTTACAAGTTTTTTTTCTTTCCGACGTTTCAATTACCACTGCAGGAACCATCTTCCGCGTTCAACTATGTGTTGTGTGAAATTAATAATATTTTTAAGCGGGCAATCATTACCTTCTTTACCCCATTTAAATAAACACTCGGGTATAAATAAATGCAAGAGTATAAAAAAAAACAGTGATTCTCATTTCAATTCAATAAGTTTCATTACAATTTCAAAAACGTCAACCTCTCTATTTTGAAATTACAGAAATACATTAACATTTATTTATATAAAGCAGGAACAGAAATTCGCAAATCATGTAAATCAGTGTTTGTGTTTTACTAATCCAAATTGTATTCCTAAGGTCTATGAATTCCCTAGTCCCTCCTCACTTAACCCATACCGAGGCACACACAAATATGTACAGACGCTTCTTAGTGGGCCCATAGTTCTTACTCAGTGAAACTTGGGGGAGTTAACTCGGAATCAATTTGCATACAAGCTCGTTTTTAAGAAAGGGGTAAAGCTAAGAATATATGGAATAGTTAGACTTTGTTTATTTAAAGACACAATTAGCATTATTAATTGAGTAAAATGTGAAGAAGTAACCTATACATATAAAACTGTTTTAGAATAAATAAGATACGGGTTGTGATTCCGCGGATAGGATCCCGAGATCCGAGGATCGAATCCCGCTCTACCTCAACGTATTTATTTTTTTCACGGTTTTTTTCGACAAAAATATTCTAAAATTGAATTACTTTTGTTAAGGACGCAAAAATATTTTTTTTTTAACCATTGATTTTTTTAAATTCAAAAAAAATATACATATATTTGCGTTCTTATGATGAACCTAAATATTTAATTTTGAGGGCCATTTTCAACGAGTTGTAAATAACTCACTATTGGAAAATGGAATCAAGTTGGGGTAAACTGGGATTCGAACCACGGAACTTTGGTCCGAGAGTCCGAGACACTAGCCACAGAACCACAACCCGAATTCTATTGCAACAAAGAGGAAAAAAAATTCAGAACAGAAAACGGAAGTCTAGGCATTAACAGGGCAGGGCTTATGACCTGTCATTTGTGGTTGATTTATGTTTAAACTTTACATACTATGTTGATGGCAGCTACAAAAGCTATCATTGTGGAAGACATTTATTTTCCAGAGGAGCTGTTGAAAGATTTTTCTACGTGAAATTCTTATCGGTTTAAAAGACCGTAGATAGATAGTACTTACATTTTTTAAATTGTAACTGCATTTATTCAAATGACCATTTGTATAATTAACAATACATTGATTTATTTTTTAACCAAAATTAATTACTTTACGTGTAGCAAACCAAACACTTTTTTATTGTACCTATGTCATACAATAGTTTTGAACAAGTTTAAATAATAAACTATAAGATCAAATTGTTTTCCATGTCAAGTATTCAAATTAGGTTTTTTAAAATAACATACTTTTTGACCTTTTCAACACTTATTTCTGGAAATGTGTTTTCAACGAATCGTTATAGCATTTGTGTGTGTAAAGAAAACGAAACCCATACCGTGTATACGGGCCAATATGCGCTCTGACGGCGTAATGAATTGTAACTGATACATGCGATAGGCGGCCTTACGTTCACCTCCTCTCAACAGTCGTTTGTGTTAATACCATAGTTTACGGCGCATATTCGCAAAACAAACGATTCATTACAGAGAAAAAAGTGTTCGTTTTTAGAGGCATGAAAATTTCGAATAAAGAGATTTAAAATGATTGTAATTGTCTACATGAAATTATATATTGTGCGGGATACGATGGTATGTGTAGCTGTCATTAATATAATACTCAAATATTTTTACTTATATTTTAACAAAAGTTGTAAAACGGCCTCCGTGGTGTAGTGGTCAAGACGCTTGACTCACGCACGGAAGGTTCCGGGTTCGATTCCCGGTGAGAACACAAAAATTAAAATGTGATTTTTCTCAAGCCTGGGTGCTCTGTAATGTAATTCACCACTGTAATTAGGTCTCCTGGCCTGTTGTGGTGCAAAAAAAAAATGTAAAATGTAAAATAATATAATATCGCTATAATTTCATAAAGAATTGTCAAAAAATGGCGTAAATCGAAAGCATCTATTTTTTAGTTCAAAAAATATCTTCTTAAATGTAAAAAATTCTTTTTGAAATTAAAATAACAATTATTTTGATCGTAAAACATTTGTTGTAATAAAATACAGAAGGCATTTATGTTAAATAAGTACTAAATTTACTCTCATGAGCCTAGTACTTAGTATTTGGAAACTCTACCAATTTATCATTACCTTATCCGCGATACAGTTACGACTATTTATAGCTGTCAAAATGAAACCGTAATTAATGCAAGTTTCCCCCCCTCGTGAGCTTCTAATACATTATTGACTCAAAGTCAGTAACTATACCACCAACAATCAGATCTTATTTTTATGCGTTATGTTGTTAAGTGATTGCAGTTCGTTTTTGTTTAGTACAGCCGAGTTTAATTCATTAAAATGTGACTTAACACGGGGAAAACAGGAGGAAAATGTGACATTAAATTTATTTGAATCATTATACTCGGATATTCCATACGTCGACTAAAGTATTTAAAACGATTAACTGTCTTTTTTGGTGTATTAAAAAAAATTGGTGATTTCATAAAAAGTATGAACATATTTTAATAAACATTTCGATGTCAAAAGATTTTATTTAAAAAAAATATATATGTATTTAAGTGGTTCAACTCGTGGACGCGTCCAGTATTCAATTATTTTTTTAAAATATTTTTTTTATTATTAATAAAACATATAATACAGAAAGTACATATTATACTTCCAGGGGTTATTAAAGAAACTCATTTGGGACCGTACATAAAAAAAAAAACATTTTTGTGAAAATACATAATATCATACATAGTTAATACATCCGAAATAGTAAGGAAACATTATTGTATAAGAAACATAAAAACGTAGTACTGTACACCATCTATATAATTTACATTAATAACTAACACTATGAAAAAAAATTGAGTAATATTTTTTAATTGCAACACTTCTAGATTTTTTATTCGATTTTTTGTGTTTAGCTCATCGGGCAGTTTATTATATTCGGAATCGCCAATATTTTCCAAAGACCTACTACCGAACTTTGTTGAGCCAAACTTAGACACATGAAGATTTTTTGGGTAAAACGTATTTTAACTGTGAATATCATGACCAAATGTGTATGAAATAGGGTTCAAACCGTCAGTAGGGTCACCTACCGACGGTTTAAACCCTGTTGCATTTTACCGGCAACACTGATTAGTCCAACTCGTTAGCGTCTACGTCGCGAACCCTGAGCAATGGGATCACACTTCTAACGATATGATCACAGCAGATAACGAGGAAATAAAAGGCGAGTTGCATTGATACTTACACCAAATGGAGCGTACCTGAATCATCCATTGCGTGTAGGTAATAAATATTACGATCAATCCAACGATACTGAAATATCTTCTTCTTTGCCTTGCCAGGTTCCCCCGATGCACAGAGGTTCCAAATTCAATTCTGACGGGAAATTTTTCAAATATGCATGAAAATGGTAATTAATGGTTTGAAAAATTCAAAAATACCGAAACTGCAATTTGTATTTTTTTTTGTTTTCTTACAATAAACATAATAATAAAACAGTATTAAAATAACAATCCATAATTACATATCAACGAAATACATATTAATAGAAAAATAGTAAACAAAAAAATCCCACAAAGGCATGGCCTGTTTGTGGGTATACAAGAAAATGTTAATGAATGTTTGCTCCTATAATAAACAATGGACAATTATAATATTTTTGTATTAAATAAGAAAGGAAAAATAAAATATTCGGTAAAAGATAATATGGAATTTTTTTTATAGTAATTATAAAGGAAATAAAAAATATTAATAAAAAAATTAAAAAATATTCCTTATTATTAAATGGTAACAAAATAAATCATAGAAAAAAAGAGTTCATATCTTTAGTTTGAATCCAGGATAGTGCATATTTTTTAAAAGAAGGAAAATTTTGAAAGTTTGTATGCAATACTTGTTTTATTAAAAAAATGTGAATTTTTTACTTAGGCTTCTGATTAAATGAGCATATACTGTCGTTTAATAAGTTTTGCGTCAGCAAACAAAGCTAGTGCTTTTTCAGGTTAGTAAATTTTAGCCGACCTAGGAGAGTTTCTTTAAGCTTTTTTTATTCTAGTTGCTCTCTTTGGAGAAAACGTAATTTCTTCAATCATTTTTGCAGCATCCCTTCTTTCCGCAGATCTATAATAATGTGAACTATTAAGAATATACCTTCAATTAAAATATCCATAATGTAAAATCAAACAGTTAAGCTAAAGCTTTGCTAAAAAGGTGTTGTAAACTTGGGAATGCAAACGCTATTAAAACAATGAAAAATGTTTGGTGCCTTAATTAGCAACTTTGGCAACATCGCATCGCGTTAACATTGTTGCCATATGGGTAGTTGACTTGGTTTTTGATGCTCCATTTATGTTTTAAGATATTATGTAAGAAATAATTGGAATTAAAAAAAGTGAATAAATAACCCGATTTCCCGCTAGAATTGACTTTAAAACCTCAGTGCGACGTGGCGATCACTACAGCGAAAGCACATGTATCTGTCCTGCGCTAATTTTACATTTTGCAGCCAGGACGACTGCTTATTGATGTACTCGCAGTAGTGATTCCTAGGAAAAGACAACCAGAGTTGTTTCCCGTTGCTTTTTCTGGTGGATTTTCTGTCGGGGTTACCTTCCCTTAGCTAGTTGGTTTTGGTTTTGAGCCGCCAAAAATCCATCTTTCATCCTCTCGTTATCTGTTGTGATCACATCGTTAAGAGTGTGATCCCACTGCCCGGAGTTTGCGACGTGGACGCTTAAGAGTTGTACTAGTCAGTAGCGTTGCCGGTGGAATGCAACTGGGCGTCCGCACTATTTTATAAAATCACATCCTCCAGCAAGATGTGACTCACTGCGACCCTACTGACAGTTTGAACCCCAATGAAATATAACAGTATTTAATAATCTTATTAACCAATATTTCGGGTCGACTTTGCCAGGAATCGAACACGAGACTACTACATACTCTTCGGTTACCCTTTTCAGGATTTTTACCAAACAAATCCCATGGAATCGTCTAGGGTTCTTTCCCTTTTAGTTATTTTGTATTCATAAAGTGGCATGGTTACTCGGATTACAAAGGGGGATTTTATTCTTATTTTGAAATAGAGCAATTTCTTATACCCGTATGCAGAGACAAGACTTAAGGTGAGGAAAGTACACTCTAATTTCAAATGCAAAGAATAACCCGAAGGTTAAGACAATAGAATGTACTCTCCTCACCTTAAGCTTTGTCTCTGCATACGGGTATTAATCTGTCTCCATTGTAGAGACGTAGAACTGAGATGGACCTTATATGCATTTTCAAAATACTTAATGCTTTAAGTGATGTCTCATCTCTGTTGCAATCAATTTCTTTTCATGTCCCCAACCGTGTCATCAGAAGTCAAAATCTGCTATTTATAAAATCTTCTAATAGCAATTTTGGTTTTTATGCCCCAATGTCCAGAATGTGTAGATTAGTCAATTCATCACACGACTTCGATTTTTTTGGGATAGATCTTCCGGCTTTTCGTACATCTCTTTGCGACTAAACAGTGTGGGATGAAGTTAGATTGGCATGGTTTAGCTCAAAGTTTTTGGTCTTTCATTTTTTTGAATATATTGTATACAATTATGGTTTTGCCCTTGTTTGTTTTTGCTAAATAGTTTTATGTTCTTTTTGTTCAGTTTCTTGCATTCAATTTTCTTCATGTAAATGTTGTTATTGGCTTAGGCCGTATATATATAGTAAATAAATAATCCACCCGGACACAAACAAATTAAAAAATAAATTTATATCCCAAGTTTAAATAGTAATAAAAGCGAAATTTTATTTTTCAGAGACAATACATTATCATTTAATTTTTCTGGCGAAAATGTAAAGTTTTATGATTGGTATTCATTTATTTGAAAATTTTAATTACACCAAGGAAATATCACAAACTAAGAATACCGATAAAAATATATAAAATGGATTAAAAATAATTGATTGTATTTTCAAAATCAATACGCATATTAAGGAAAAATGATTTCATACATTAATTTAAAAAAGCAATTTAAAATAAAATACGTCCTCAGAAAAACCGCAACATATTTCGCCTAGGTAGTTGTGACGTGGGCCTCGTGGTACACCTCGTGGTCAGCGCGTTTGCTTACCATGCAAGAGGTCTCGGGTTCGATTCCCGGCATGGTAAATATGAAATATTTATTTTAAAAGGTTACAGCAAAAAAATATTTCATAGTCACTGGACTGGTACCTGAAGCGTGAGACTGATCATCTTACCTTCATGTAACAAAAAATATCAAGATATGCTGTGATTGGTGTACCAATGCAGTGCTCTATGCACCATTAGGTGCGGAAAGGTAATGATGATGATGAGTTGTGACGTCAAGATTCGTGACAATATTCAAAACGAATTTGGATGGTCAGGAACAAATAAACATGAATCGAACCTATTAGGGGCGTGGCCAATGGAATGAACATTTTGCGAGAATCCAAAATTATAATAAACTACCCTATGTAACACCAACTAAAGAACTTTTTAAACAAACTAAACAATTAAATGTAACTGAACTTTTAAAACTAGAATCCTTGAAATTTATTCATAAATTTATTTAGCCACTGATGTAATTGCTAATTAGCCACTGATGTAATTGTAGACGAAGAATCAAAGCTTGAAAAAAACTGTAGCAAACATGAACACAATACGATAATATCAGAAAAATATTATATATTATCTTTTAAAACGAGAAAGGGACAATCGAGACTAATAAACCATGGACTGAAATTATACAATAAACTACTAGACAAAACTAAACAAAAGAATCAGACAACCTTTACAAAAGATGTAAAAAATATTATTATTAACAGTAGTAAGTGAATTTTAAAAGTAAAAATATTTTGTTAAATGTATGTAACCCGTAAGGGTTTATCAATGAAATTAAAAAATATATATAAAAAAATAAAAATAAACCACTAATAACTACCAAAAAAAAAATATTTTACTGGACAGTATTTCATAGACCTTTATTACTTTAAAATGTGAAAAAATATATTTATATTCCCCTATAATGTTAAATCCGAAGAATTGATTATAAAGTTCAATTTTATATAAATCATCCTTTGAATTTGTCGAACATGTTAACATCGAGCATACTGATCCCCCAACTCGAATCCACTGTTCTTATAATTGGGTTCATTGTGAGGTAATGGTACACAGAGCCATTATCCGAGAGATCTTCTGGAGATGCAAATAATTTATGGATGTATCGGAATATGGAGAATAGGGGCCAATACACAAGGTGGATATTGTGTGTTCTGGCAAAGGATGGAAATAGAAAAAGACAAGCGATAGGGATCCTCCCTATTTAGCTTATATTCATTTTGATAAATTCATATCGTGCTTGAGCTTAAATTTTAAGTTAGATTTTTTAAAACTCTTTTATGTTTTGAGCTAAATAATTAAACAACATCAGTAAACATTCAGCATTCTGACCATATTTGAACATCTATATTTCTTCAATTCTTTAATTTGTTGACGTTTTTAAAGATAAAGAGCTGAAACCTTTATTTATGCGGATGTGATTCATCTGATTGAATTATATCACGTACATATTAGGCAACGCCATAAATTTTTATTTTTCAATACTTTTCTTCGTGAACCAGGTGGATTTATCAACAATATTTTGAGTTTGTCCATATTTTTGTAGACAAGGACTGGATTCAACTTCCTAGGAGCCTGTTATTGGAAGCTGTTGCAGAACGCCTAGACTTCTATATTACATCTCTAAAATGTTCTTCATCTCTGTTGTAATATGTTAATATTAACGACTTCTTAGGGAATCGAATCCAGTCCTTGTTTACAAAAAATTGGACAAACTCAAAATATTGTTGATAAATCCACCTGGTCAATGAAGAAGTAAAAAAATTGAAAAATAAAAACTTCAAGCGTTGCCTAGTAGTAGGTGATATAATTCAATCAGCTGAATCTCACCCGCATGAATAAAGGCTTTAGCTCTTTAACTTCAAAAATGTCAGCAGATGAACATCAATAAACATGGTTAACTTCCATAATGTATACATCATTAGAATTTATTTTTGTATATTTTTTTATTTACTGTGGATATCAACAGTAATACAAATAAAAAAATATAACAAATTAAATATACAGAGAATAAAACCAATTTCAGATATCAACAGAATTACATAAACTACTCGTAAAATACATGTTCGTGTGTTTGAATTGTAAGCTGTAAGACAAAGTAGATTCAATTAAATATTAAAGTATTATATCGTCGTTGCATATAAAATATGGGCCATGTGACTCGGAGCACATTATGAGAAAACCGATAAAAACGATTAAAAAAAAAAAATAAACCGAAAAAAACACTTCTGTGTATAAACGAAGTAGGAAAAATACAGTGTTTTTCAAAAAAGTAATATATTTGTTAAAAATATTAATTACTTTATGCCAAAAAGTTGCATTTTCATGATTTTTTTAGAATGTGTTCCGAGTCACATGGCCCATATTTGATGTGCAACCACAATATGTATATTGTAAATATAAAAATTTAAAATGGAATAATCAAATCCAATATATTAAGAATAAACTTAAAAAAACCGATTTACTTTTTTAAAACAATACAAAATATAATAAGATAAAAATTACTTATAAAAATATAAAAATGATTCAGTATATCAATCAGTTTTTGAATATGGTATAATTGGATGGGGATGTGCAATGACACATTACTCAAACAACTAATCATTGCACAAAAAGTTTTAATCAAAATTATCCTGAAAATCCCTGTCAGAACGAGCTCCCTCGACTTATACAAAAAACTTAACGACTTAACGTTATGACTTTTAATCGAATTTATGCGACAGTTTTACTTGTGAATGCATACAAAAAATATTCAATATCTCCAATGACACCAAATACAATTGACTGAATCACTATATATTCCACCCTGATACTGCAAAAGCAATAAAAAAATTAACACAACTTTTGTTCAAGGAGGATTGGTATACTTGTTCATTAAAGTGTACTACCTGCGTTCATTATCCATTAGAACAATCAGTAAATACTATCATGTTTGCTTTTGAGAAATGGATAATGGAGATAGGATGCGCTTGGATTAATGGAATCAGGTCAAATAGGTAGAAATTTGGAAACTCCAAATGGAAACTTCTGTCTATTTTATATGTTTAGAACTACTCTGCTCTAGCATGGTCTATTGTGGCGCGCTACGATGCAGTCCCGATTCAACGAATTTTAAGTCTGCGCTAGAGCGAAGGAGGGAAATTATGGTGCGTTACAATACACTCGAACAATGTGCTTCTACAAACGTCTCATTAACGCATTGAATCACTGTCCACAGGGTCACAAGCACGTTAAGCAAGCTAAGCAAACACGATGAATGATCAATCAAAACGACAAAAGGGGCCTTAACACACCTTATCACGCCAAAACACGGCACAAAAATCTTACCATGCCTTAACTCACCAGCATGATAGACCAGATCTCAACAAAATACACGAGAACAGTTGAGAGTGGTAATGCTTTTTCAGATAACCGGTTTGATTTCCGAAAGGTCAGAGGCACGGCAGACGTAATTTTTGCTGTTACTTCAAATATTACACAAAGCCTTGGTAATGGTTAAAGTTTATTGCAGTTTTTTTAGATCTTGATAAAGCTTTTAACGCGGTTTCTTATTTGATTCTCTTGGAACGAATAAAACTTGGAAGCGTCAGGGATAAAGCTCTTCAATTGCTTCAGATTTTTTTATTTTTGAGGTTGCAACACACAATTATTTGTACATCACAGGGAGAAACACAAAGTGCAAAGTCTTTTTTTACTTTTGGAGTTCCACAAGGCAGCTTTCTGGGACTGATCTTATTTTTGGTGTACATAAACTTTTATTTTTAATTTTATCAAGGGCTTCTGGAAGAAAAGGATAATTATCAAACAATAAAAAATAAGTAAAAATTTGAACATAAATTTAATGTCATTAAAAATTAGAAAATTAAAATAAAAGCATATGCTATTCATTAAAAAATAAGCTTTTTAAATCTGTTTCTTTTATCCATAATTTCAATCGAAACAAATTCAAACAATTTATCTCTATCATAGTGTCCTTATGAAATGCATTAAACAGTTTTTGAGCAATGGAAAATCAGTGTCTTAGCCCGAGTCTAGATTTACAATAAAGGATTTTAAGTAAACTATTCAACCCTTGAAATGTCAATTTTTATAACTTTAATATGATGTCGAAGCTGAGATATATTTTTGAAGACAAACGTAACGTTAGATTTGTGTTTAAAAAAACTCACTGAAAGTGTGCTTAAGATTTTTTACAAATTTACATTTTAACATTAAAATTAGAGTTTTTATATGAATACAAAAGTGTTTTGTACATTTATTGAGGGGAGTAGATAAATATTTTCTTTCTTCGGTAGCCACATAAAACAACGTTTTTGTTTTAAAATATTTCCAGTAGATATTATTTTAGTCGTACCAATAAAATCAAACACGGTTTTTGTATGTTGCGGTTTTGCAGTAGTTTTTTTTCTAGTTGTCGTTTTTGTTCGTGTTACGAAATAAAGTTCCATCCTTTCCCACGCTAAATCACTGAAAACTGAAAGGCCTATTTTCAGACCTTTTTGAATAACCCTTTCACTAAATATTGTCAACAAAGGGTGAGTCGCATTGTTCGACCGAACGCTGTGCTACAAAATCATTTTATGTCGAGCTTTGAAAGAAGTACGGGGAATAAAATTTCTCACGAAGAACAATAAAAAAAATATATTTTGCTGTAAAATTAATTTGTTGGATACACAAAACAAAAAATACTAACTGAATTCTTTCAAACCTTAAATACATTTCCAACAATTTTACATGTTTTGTTTTTCGTATTAAATCAATTTCAAGTGTTTCGTTTTGTATTTTAATAAAGCATTTTTGTCTTATTAATGTTTAATTATTCCGTTTTTTTACCTTTCTTTTATTTTGGGGTTGTTTTATTTAACAATGATTTATTTAGGATTGTCGTCGTTTTCTTATTTTCTTATTTTGGAGAGTGGAACGAAATCCAGCCATCTACAGGGCCTATGACCTGTCATTGGCTGAAGCATGTGGCCACATTACACACTGTGTAACATTCACTATTCTACTTTTATTTGGACATCTGTATTTCTTTTATTCTTTCATCTTTTGATGTTTGTGAAGTTAAAGATTCATCTAATTAAATTCTTTCACCTTCACACTATTCAAAATATTTTATTATGTGATGCCATAAACTACACTAGCAATATTAAAAATAACAATAAAAAATAAAATTTAATAATATAAAAAATAATTATACTTTATATGTTTTAAATATTTATGAAATAACAAACATAATCTAATATACAAAATAACAGAATAGATAAAATTAAAGGAAAATTCTTAAAAATGTAATCAACTACAGATTTATAATATACCGTAGTATTTTTCTCTATTTTTTACATATTTCAAAACAAGCATATCTATTCTAAGGCCCTTGTTTTTTTCTATTTGTTTTTTTCATAAAATTTGTTACATTTTCAGCGCCTAATGTTTCATCTTTTTAAAACCATTACTGCCTATTATTCCATGACCACTTCGTAACGAGTTTATCATATCTAGCACACGAAGGCGTTTTACTGTCGTGAATAATGGCCGGCTTTAGAATGGACGCTCTTTCATGAATTAAGTAAGAAACTCGACACTATATTAACTTGGCTCTCACTCAATTTACTTAATTCAGAGAACATAATTTACCTCTTTATTTATTTTTTACATTCCACTTAAATTCATCGCCACTGTTTTCCCATTTCACTGAAATGGGAAAATAATAATATCCAGCCTTGTAGATACAGTTGTAAGATAAGTTTCGCTAAAGTAATATTTTATCAAGCCAATTTAACGTGCTTAATGTCGACATACAAATTTATACAGAACTAGTGAACCCAACTGACGTTTTCCGGCCCGAACGTTGGTTTGCCTGCTATTACTTCAGAAAAGACATTCATTCATTGATAATTTGGTACCAAGATACTTGTTTATGATTGAATTCCAAAACTAAAAATTGTTTATATTGAATTTAAGTAGGTACTTAGGTACTTGTTAATGCTTGAATTCCAAAACAAAAAATATTTTTTTTTCAAACATGGCATGCTTTTTGCAAACATCAAACTCCCGCCTTCTTACCAACAGAGAGGTGTACTTATGTACAAATACGATTTTTCACAAAATGAATTGAACATAGAATTAAGATTAGTCCAAAAACCGTGTACACAAATCAAACAGAAAGTGACTAAACTACTCATTAATGAGTAGGTTTACCTTTTGACCCATTAGTTTCTTTGTAGACGTGAATTCAACTATGCCGTGTTGTGTCCTTTTAAAGTGAAGAAATACAGCTAGAATCTTAAATGAACAGGATGAAATCATATTTTATGTGTAGTTAGAAAATGAATGTGTATGTAACAAATTACTTAAAAAATAAATTATTTTTCCATGTGTCAGATTATCAAAGAAATAAAATGAACATTTCGTTAGTGTTGCCAGGGTTGTATATTTTTTTAACCTACTTTGATTAACTAATGAGAGAACAAATGAAAATTGGATTTTGGATTAAGCAACTCTATTGTGAACATTTGAACGACATTATCTTTAAAACATCAAATATTATCTAACATGATATTAAAATATCCGTTTTCTTCAAAAAAAAATTTGTTTTATATTTTATGTTTAAAGCTCATTAATTCAATTACTCTTATTAAATGACCCTTAGCTTATCTACTCTGTTGTGTAAATCAATATTTTTGCGTTCACGATAAAATTTTCGAGAAATTAACAGATTGTTTTTTTTTTACCTTACATTTGTATTAAAATTATATTTTTTCCCATTGTGCAACATAACGCAGTGACATCACGAATGCGCGCGGCAAAAGTGAGGCATAGTCGGGGAATTATTGCACACAGTCCGATGTATTAAAATATGATTCAATGCTCCTTCTGGACTATTCTTAATTCTATGGTATTGAATTTAATATTATTTTAATATAACCAAAAATCCAGTAAAATGAAATAAATGGGTAGAAATTATAAGGAATTTAAATTCTTTAAAGGAAGAATTCGATTGAGAGCTAAATTTAATTGTGCACGCTAAAATATTGATTGACATATTAGAGTAGATAAGTCAAGGGTCATTTAATAGGAGTAATTGCATTAATGAACTTTAAACTTAAAATATAAAACAAATTTCATTTGAAATAAAACGGATATTTTTCTCAGATATATATGGAGTGTCATCTCTTTATATTATTTTAGCTCAATGTTTTAAACTTGTATTTATATTAAAAAGGGTATATGAGAGAACGTGGTAAGAGGTTTGACTCTTAAAGAAAATCATTTTTAAAAATTACACCTGCTTTCAAAACCTTTTTAAATATATATATATATTTAAATACCTATTTTTTTTTGTGTGACAAAAAAATATTTGCGTTTTTATGATTAACCCAAATATTTCATTTTGAGAGCCATTTTCAACGAGTTATAAATAACTCACTATTAGAAAATGGAAATCGAGTTGAGGTAGAGTGAAATTCGAACCACGGACCTTTGATCCGTGAGTCTGAGTCACAGGACCACAACCTGACTCACTTCCCGATTTGTCTTAAGTAATGTTGTGATGCTTTGATTGCATTTTCAAAAGGAAGGAAAATTTTAAAACCATTTTCTGAATACAGCATTGAACTTTAAAATTTTCTTGGATCATATTGAATGAATAGTATGCAACGAATCCCATATAATACGGTAGGTAACCACAAAATGCAGGGCATCCGAGGTAATGTCAACAATTAACAAGGTAGGTACGCGTACGTTGGTTCAAAATGAACATACACATATATTTTATATGCACTTTCATAATAACATATAAACTAGAATAACGTATAAGCTTAATATAAATAACACGAATGATAAAAGTCAGGCGTCACAAACAGTTGGCCTTCGGTATGGAAATTCATTATTATATTAAAATATCTTTTTTTTTTTTCCAAAAAGTACCTATTTTAATCCCAGGAGTAATTAAAGAAATTCATTTGGGACCGTACATAAGAAAAATCATTTTTTTGACAGGACATAATATCATACAAATTAATACATCCAAAACAAAAAGAAAACATTATTGTTGAGAAACATAAAACACCATCTTATATAAACTACATTAATAATTATCACTGTCAAAAAGATTTTAAAAATATTTTTTAGTTGCGACACATCTGGATTTTTTATTCAATTTTTCGTGTCTTAATATAAAACTGATATTTATGTAAGGATAGAAGAACAGAGGGGAGGAAGGGAAAAAAATAATTCATTATCTGCGGCTGTTTTGATAAATTTTAGTTTACTGGCCACTTAATACACTGTGTATCATTCATATAGATGTTCAAATATAAGCAGAATGGTAAATGTTACACAGTGTGTAAAGTGGCCACTTAAACCAGCCGATGACAGGTCAGAAGCCCTGTGGATGCCTAGACTTTTATATTCCCTTCTCTAAAATGTTCTTCATCTCTGTTGTATTATGTTAATGTTAACAACCACCTAGGGGGTTGAATCCAGTCCTTGTCTACAAAAATTTGGACAAACTCAAAACATTGTTGATAAATCCACCGGGTTTAAAAAGCAGTAAATAAATTGAAAAATATTTTCAGACGTTGCTTATTATGTAGGTGAAATAATTCAATCATTTAAATCTCAGCTGCAGCTATAAAGGTTTCAGCTCTTTAACTTCACAAACATCAACAGATGAAAGAATTAAAGGAATATAGATGTTCAAATTTGGGCAGAATGGTGAATGTTACAGTGTGTAAAGTGACTACATAGATCAGCCAATGACAAGTTATAAGCCCTGTGGATGCCTAGACTTTTATTCTCACTTCTCTAAAATGTTTTTCATCTCTTTTGTATTATGGTTATTAACCATTTTGCCTTTATTTGAACTTATGTATTCCTTCAGTTCTTCCATTTGTTGATATTTGTGAATTAAAAGAGCTGAAACTTTTATTGTTGCGGGTAGGATTCATCTGATATTTTTTAATTTTTATACCACTTCTTAAAATGTTACCAATCCAGGTGCTCTGTGCTGTAATTCGCCAGCTTAGTTCAGCCTGTTGGTCGGTCATGATGCAAAAAATACAGCTTTTCATCAATTCATCTCTGTTTAGAAATTCGCCTATGTTCTCACGAGTTGCACCCATATCATTAACGTAATGATGCATAATATACACTGGTAACGCTCTACACTCGCTCGGCTTATTGGTACCCTGGTAACCGTGACTTAGCGTGGTTCGGAGCTCGGGGTGTTATGCTGTAATTTGCCAAAGCTAATGAAATTCAGGCTAATATATTGCCCACTGGTGAGGAAACATTGCCCAACCTAGGGCAAAGTTGCACGGCTCGAGCGATGTGGAACGGTGCGCGTGAGACTAAACATTACCAATGCCTAAAGGGTTAATGCGACTTTTATAAAACCGAATTTATATCAACATAAAATTTTGTTTTTATTATTCGTCGTAGAGCGCGGTAATGTTTTTCCCATTCGGATTTTATTTATTATTTTTTGTGTAGCTTTTAAAAAAATAATTTTAATATTTATTTGCTCATCCACATAATATAATAAATGGTACAAAGTAAATCACGTTACATAAAATTACACATATTAACAAAAACCGGATTGTATAATTTAAAAATAAATTTCATTTAATTTTGGGTAAGGTTGGAATATTTGAGTAAAGAAAAAGAGCATAAAAATGTACCTATGTATCTTTGACGCGATGAGGATTTTCTTCTACTTTGGGCACTGGATGATAAAGTTCACTATGAATTTCGATTTTTAACGATTAACTTTAAAAAATTTCTTTGAAGATTCTAAGAATTCTTATGCAATGTGTTGTAATGTCAAAAATTTGTTTCTGATATTTCAAATCCAAATGTTGTATTTTTATAAAACTTCTATCTTGATGGTAGATACCATAAAGATGAGGTGAGAGATGGGTGAAAAACAAAGATAATTGCCATGAAATACGTACGTAGCGTACCAATGTAGTGCCCAATGAACCATCGGTTGGGGCTAGAGTATCATGATGATAATGATAATGATCGATTGACACTTTCAAATCAAATAATGTAGAAAAAAAAGGAACGTACCTTACCTGATTGCATCAAATTCATAACTTTTACTTTGATATATCAGTTATTAGTTTGGTACATGCCATGTTCATTGTATTCTGAAAAATATAAAAATATGTACATTAATGTTTTGTTTTATTAATCTTGTGTGGCTGTGATGTCACTCTATTCTACACACGATACAAGACTTATAAATCTCTCTAATTTTTTTAAATGATAAAGTTATGTTTTTTGCGATCATCAAATGGACATTTTCACACCAAATTAAGAAAGTATTTTTTTTTACTATGCTGGATTTAAATACAAAAAATATTTAAACTCGAAGAGTAAATGTGACGCTTAAACGCAATAAATATGTTTAAGAGGGAGCACGATGATAGGTCTCATAACAAAGAAGTCAGAGACGCTGTCCTATGGCCAGTGTTTGTTTGGAAAAGTGTGATATCACAGCCAGGCAAGAGTTAAATAAATATGTTTTAATATACAAGATGTGGCAGAAAGATCGTTTAAAAAAAAAAGCTACATTCAAGAAAAAACTTTGTATTTGTGTAGGTATTCTGCATATAATGCAGTTTTGAATATTACAAGGGGCGGTCTTTATTTTTGGCCTACCGATTCAGTATCTTCTGGTAGTTTAAAATTATTGCTATGCGGGTTATTCCTGCCGGTGTTTCAGCGACTTTACGAGTTATCAGATGTCTGAATTCTCTATGAGCTGATAACCAACTAGCAACAGCACCTATTTGCGCTAATTTACTATTTTCTTATTTAGACTACAGAGAATAGAAGCTTTCACTGCTTCCATATTCGTTATTTCTATTGCTGTGCGAGATCAGCTAGAAGATTACCATTTAAAAGCGCAATCTGTTTCCTTGAAGATCACCATCTATCTGCTTATTGTTTTTTGCTTTAATCTGGAGCAGGATCTTAATGGCGAGAAATTGACGCAAAACGCTTGAACTACCATTTTTAACTAACTCTTCCACAGCAAAAGTATCATGTTCACCTCACTAAGCCATGGTGTGAACTGATAGTTACATTACTTCCCCTTTCAAATGATACCTTTACTCCTCGTCTTATGCTCCACACTCTCTTCTTTGTCAATCCAAAATCCACATCCATGTCCACGCTAACCTACGACTAAATCATCCGAATATATAAACAGTTGATAATTTATCCTTAAAATTCCAAACATTATAGGAAGGTAGGGCCAGGAACTTGGCACTTCTCCCCCCCACCCCCGGATTCCGAACGTGAATTGGAACGGTTATTTGCAACTGTTTCAAAATTAAATAAATAAAATAATGTATTTATATATAACAACATACATAAAGAACACTTAATAGATGTAAACATAGAAGTCTAGGCATTAACGGGGATTATTACCAGACACTTATCATACTTAGTAACATTCACCTTTCTGCTTATATTTGAACATCTACATTCCTTCAATTCTTTCATCTGTTGATCTTCGTGTGAATGTAGGCAGAATGGTCAATGTTACATAGTGTGTAAAGTGGCTACACAAAACCAGCCAATAATAGGTCTTAGGACATGTAAATGCCTAGGCTTCCATAAAACGTTCTTCATATCTGTTGTAATATATTAATATCGATAACTCCTAAAGGAGCTAAATTCAGTATTTTTTTTATCTTAAAAGAGCAAGAGAACCCTACAAAGAAAAACTCCTTCAGAGACGTGAAAAATATCGTTTAACACAGAAGTTGCTCTAACAACAGGCATTGGATTTGGAGGAATGGTCTTGTATATTGGAATGTGGAACAGTCTATGTCAACGCTCTCTAGGGTAATATCTGTAATATAAAAACTAATATTTCGCAATATTTCAAAGCTGTCGCAAATACAGTGAGACAATCGTATATGATGTGTTTAGTTCTGTGTGTAAAATAGATTCAAATTTAAACAATTTATTTTACCAAAAAAAGATTACAAATGAAAGAAAACATTTAAGTCGTTATATTGAGACAACATGTCACACCAGAAACCCTAGACCAATGAATGGTGCGACTTTAATAAGATGATACTCTTCAAAAGCAAGAGCATTTGCTTCTTAAACATAGTTTTACTGATGTGAAAGATATCGATCTCCAAAGCGATAATGTTCAACTGTCTGCAAACTCTTTTAATCGGCAAATCAGAACCTTGGATGAGTATTTCCGACTTGATCAGTCAGCTCTTCGCAATCTCGTAGTCCTAGCATATAGCCCACATGTAGTTACTTCAACTCCTCATTGCCGTAACACTCGCGCTACATAACTCACTTTATAATTTTGTACGTATGTAATAAATACGCATCAAACAGCAATTCCGTGTTCTCTGTCAATCTCTTACTGGGGTAGGAGCTCCATCTGTCAGCAACCTAATTCCTACAGTAGTTTAAACTGTTGTATTTTATATTTCCTGGACTATCACTTTGCGTTCATGTATGCTTATGTATGTTTTTCCGATTGATCCGTGGTATACCGATCAACTTGGGTGTAATCGAGAGTATTTTTCTTTATGTTCCCGATGACTACCTTAGATGTAGGCATCTTAAGCTGTTTTATCTTCCTGCTTGCAGAACCAGCTTGCCCATGGTAATGCCAGTAGGAAGAACAATAACATTACTTAACATTATCTCTTCGGATGTCGACATCTTTCGTGTTACCGAAAGAAAGTTCAGAGAAGATAGCTTTCTTTTACTCTAATTACTGCCTTTTTTTATTGTAACATTTTATTTATTTATTTAGGAAGAAAACAAGAATTTTTAAATATTATTCATGTAAAAGATAAGGATACATTGAATTTAAATTGAAAAAAAAGTCAACAATCATTTTCCAATGCTATGTAAGTTATTTATTAAGCTTGCACGTTCAAATAACCCAGTAATAGAATACAATTAATTGAAAAGTTAAGAAATGTTAGTAATTCAGAAACTGTAAATAAAATATCTAAACATAATAAATAAATAAAACTTAAATACATGCATTATAAATATGTTTTTGAAAATAAGAAAATAAAAATCTCATCATCATCATCATTCCCTTCCCGCACCTAATGGTGCAAAGAGTACTGCATTGGTACACCAATCCCAGCATATATTGATCAATTTTGTTACATGAAGGTGAGGTGACCAGTCTTACGATTCAGGTACCAGTCTCGGGACTATGAAATATTCCAGTGTAAAAACACCCATTTAAATAACATTTCTAATCAACCATGTCGGGAATTGAGCCCGAGACCTGCTGCAGCCAGGCAAACGCTCTGAACATTAAAATACGAGGCTGGTCAAAAAACTACTTATGTAATATTATTGAAGAAAGTAAAAAACATAAAAATAAATCTACAATTTTAACAACATTCATTATCTTTTATATTTGGTATAGGAAAGATGGAAAATGTCTGCGTGACCGGAGAGAACGGTATTGTTGTAATGACATGCTCTATAGAAAAAATAATTCTTTCTTGAATTTGTCCTGGGTATCAGCAAATTAAATGTAGTTTTAAGTCGTGTCCTGTTTACCACATTAAAATTGCATAACTATTTTTTATCTCTTGATATGTTTGTCTTAAATATATTTTTATAGTGTTCATAAACTTATTAAATAAATAAATTGGTATTGAAAAAACATGCATCAAATGACTAAAAAATGCAGCCTTTGGTTTACAAATGCAGTGCCCTATACACCAATAGGTGAAGATAGATGAATGATGATGAAGATTATATCTCGTTAAGTAAAAAAAATTGCATTTTACACGAATCAAAGTGAACCTTAATGTTTTTTAAATACGAGTATTTATGCGACTATTAAGTCAACTTCTCCAGAAATCGAATCCAGAACTTCATCAGTGGTAGTTAGTAGCCAAATTCTCTAACGCTTTACGGTGAGCTTTGAAAATGATGGATGAGTTTTCTAGATAGCTTATGTCAAATTAATATTCCAAAGTAAAATTTAAGGAACACCACTTTACGTTGTTGATCTGTAATGCCCCAGACGTTTAAGAAATACTCTAAACTTGACAAATTACCCGTGCGGGCGTGGATTAGCGCATGTGACGTCATGTCATGCTGATTGCGGATGGCAAACATGAAAACGGCTTTACATATGAATAATTCACATAATTATAGGTCTTAGTCTAAGTCATAAGCGTAGGTCTTTCTAGATTCAAACAATCAGTAAAATAGATCAGATCTTGTGTTGAGGTGGTAATAATTTTTTTTTAGTCTAGCTTTAATTTTATTTAGTTCTATTTTATTTTAATTGTACTTTTATATATTACAAAAATATAAATTATCATTGTAAAATGGAATGAATACGCCCGTAAATAAATAAATAAACAAAAATATCCCTATCCGCCTTAGATAAAATGCAACAAAATTAAGGTAATCAGTATTACGATTTAAGCGCAAGTCCTGTAACAATACAGTATTGCAATTTTAAACCACATTTCAATGCTTACGTATGCGCTATAAATCTGTTTGAAAATGGTACTAATACGTCGTGTTACAGTACGTCTAACGTCTGTTATAATTATAATTGGAAACGAGGAACTAGAATCCCAATCGTTCATGCGCTCTGTAGCTGTAAGACGTGCTGAGATAATTACTTATTATACAGGGCCATTAAGGTTATTTTCACAATACTCAAAAACGACATATTTTAAAATACAGATTTTAAAAAATAACGCATATACGAGTATAGGTATACGTTATTTATAATCTATTTCCTTTAATTTGAAAAAATTCTGTAATATTTTTCGAAAAAAGAAAAACAAAAAACACATGTATGCCGAAGACATTGGACTATTCTATAAAAATCAAACAGACGTATTAACAAACAATGGCATAAAAAAGACCTACCTATGCTGACTAAATGAACGAACACAAACTTACTTACACTTAATGAAAAAAAAAGCAATATTATCCATTTTGAATCTAGAAAAAAATGTCATGAAGTAGATGCATGTTAACTGAACATGTTAAATACTTAGGACTAACAATAGACAGACAATTGACATGGATAATTCATATCAACAATTTAATAAGCAAAGTTTCAACATTATTGAGTCTTTTTTTTTAAATCAAAAACTTTGTTCCAAAAACGAAAAAAAATATAAATGCACAAAGCCTATGTAAAAACTAAAACATGTTATATGCAACTACTATGAGGAACAGGAAATCAAAATGAGATAAATAGACTACAAAGACAGCAAAATAAAATATTAAATTTAGTATATGACCTTCCTTATCTTACTGCAACTAGAGAACTTTTTAAACAAACTAAGCAATGAAATATAACTGAACTCTTTCAACTAGAATCATTAAAATTTGTCCATAAATTAGCCACTAATGTAATTGTAGACGAAGAACTAAAACTTGTAAAAAATTGTAGTCAACATGGACATAATATGAGAATATCATAAAAATATCATATACAACTTTCTAAAACAAGGCAAGGACAATCAAGACTAATAAATCAGAGGCTGAAATTACACAATAAACTACCAGACAAAACTAAACAAAAGACTCAGACAAACTTTTCAAAAGATGTAAAAAATATTATTTTGAACAACAGAGTATGAATAAAAAATGTTTATATTATTTTTGTAAAATAAATTTAATGATCCGAAAGGGTTAACAAATAAATTAAAAAAAAAAAAAAAACAAAATATGGACATAGAATCTTGTACTATATATTTAACTATTTATAAATGTAGATAGCACGCGGATAAATAAAAAATACAAATTCTTGTAAAATAAAATTTTTCGAATTTACTATTTCTTTCAATGATTTGTTATTCAAAATCCTTTGTTCTTTTTCAGTAGGAGGTACATTATTTATTAAAAAAACAGACAAAGCCCAATTGCGAACTGAATTCTACTTGTTAAACTCGTAAAACTGAGAATTCCATTCACCGAACAAAAATTTGATTACACTAAAGCAGATTTGAAAAGGAGTATAAAATAGGCGTAAAAAAGATACTCGGGTACAAAATAAATTTCTCCTCCATGTAGAAAAGTATCATGTTCGTTTTGACCGAAAGGCATTCACTTGACAAATGATGTAAATTCAAATGAAACTTTTTATTATAGCGGATTTTATAGCCACCCGCAATTTTATCTGAAAAAACCACCATCTTTTTCTTCGGCGGATATAACCGAAACACAATGGACCTCTGAAACGAGATGCCCTTGAAACGTCTATATTACGAGGATCTCCAGGAGTGTAAAATCTGGCCCAGCATCTGCGCTTCTGAGTCGTGAAAAGTTTTTTCATATATTTTGTACGAATATGAAAGCATGGCCGTTTACTACATTTTGCGAAAATAAGTTTTAAGCGAATTCATTTCGGAAATTAAAACAGCGTTTTTATCGCGGATGCGAAAAGTTTACATGCAGTAAAAATAATAAAATCAAGCTCAACGAGATAACTGTTTTTTTAAGCAAACAATAAAAACAGGATTATTTTTTCCACCGCATCGTACAAGTAATTCGATTTCTACATAGAATCGTTTTTTGTTGATAATAATGTAACCGCCCGACGATTTGAATCAATTTCTTATGCTGTTTTGTTTTATTCCATATGATTTTTCTTTAACAATATCAGGTTTAAGTCCCGTGGCTTGTGTGGCGGACTCACGGATCAGGGGTCCAAGGTTCGAATCCCACTCTACTCTAACTTGATTTTCATTTTCTGATTGTGCGATATTTAAAACTGAAGTATATTAGTAAATTAGAACGCTAAAATGTAATATTTTTTAAAATATAAAATAATACAACAAATTTTTCATTTGAACTTGGACGACATGTATAAAAAAGAGCTCAGTGTTTATGTTGAAATTTTTACAAAAAAAAAAACAATTTAATTTAACTGTTTTAACCAAAATGCTGCGTATAAATCGTATGATTTTGTTCAAAAATATTGAACAAAAATCTCTTTAAGGCGCTGTCGAATGTAAAAAGTGAAATTTGTCTAATATTAAGATACATAATATTTACTTTTAATTTTTTTTATTTTTAATTTGTAGGGTTTAACATTAATAGTTTTGTGATAAAATTTTAATGTGCATTATAAATTCTGATGAGCACAAGAACTGTTTCAAAGCGTTAAATAGTGATATAATTGTGTAATAATAAAAATACGTTTATTGTTTTATTCCACTTTAATTTATAATTTTTACCAAAGGGCCGGGTTTCGTTGTGACCGACATCGTCGAAACTTTTTTAATCTGATGAAATATGATCAATAATTATATTTTAAGATCCAACGTCAAATTCACGAAATATTGAATGATATTTAAATATGCCATGGTTTAGGAAATAAAGATCCTTAAAAGGCCCATTTGATAAACTGACAGCGCCTTAATTGCCTTCTTTAAGTACAATAACGTCTTTAAACGTTCTTTATTTCAATTGGCCAAATGAATAAACTGTGTTTTATAAAGGTAAAAGGCAGATTTAGCGGCTCTAATCCCAAATAATGAAATTAAGATATGATAATTTTATTTGCAAATTAATGACCTTAAATTATTCGGTTTTGGTTTGCTTAGATGTTGAAATGAGGCAATTAAAATCAAGTTAATACTTTGAGGCGTATTTGAAATTTCAATATAGGGCCTAGGACAGGTTATACAGCCAAAGGTTTCGCGCTGTGGTTAGTCACTGAGGATCCATTCTCGGAAAAGGGGAGAGGTTTCAAATTTCACTCTGGCAATTACTTTTATTGAGCAACTTTATCAAATTCCACAGCAGCACAAATGAGAAGAATGAAGAGAAGCGATGGAGGAACCTTGAAGCAAAAGCTTTGTGATGATTTGTTTTTTTGGGCCATATTAATATGTATTTATGTAAAAAAATACAATTCATTGGATTTTACAAAAATAAAACAGAGATGGACAAATGGAAAACATATTAGAAAAAGGAACATAGAAAGACGTCTTGAATAACTCTTTTGTGGCTGTGATGTCACAGTAGTCGACATAGGATACAAGACTTGATATATCTCTCTTATTTTTTTAAACGAAGAACTCGTATTTTTTCAAATTGACATTTTCACACCCGATTTGGAAAGTAAAATTTGTATGACTATGCTAAATGTTAAAACATAAAATATTTATCTTTACTACGCAAAGAATGAATGTCCGCTAATTCAGCAGCAGATCTATACAGATACCTTATGCAAGAGAGAGCACGAAGATAGAAGTCAAAACAAGGAAGACAGCGACGCTGTTCTACGGTGGGTGTTGTCTTAAACAGATTCAGTCTTCAGTCAGTTGATGACAGTGATGAGGAACGCACGCGCGTAACATGAATGGCGTATTTGTGATTTTTAATTTATTTTGCTATAAAAGGGCTAAATAATATGTTTATTCGCATACATTATGGAAAAGTAACTATTAAACAATATGTCTCCATGTTATTTTTTTTTTCAAATGTCTGAGCTTTAGGATATTCCATCTTTTACTAGTGGTAACACGATGTTACATCACCGCACGCAAAGGGATTATTTACCACAGTCTTTTAAGAGTTATACACTGCGTAAATTTTCCATTTAAAAAAAAAATATATATATTTTCGTTCTTATGATTAACCCAAATATTTTATTTTGAAGACCATTTTCAACAAGTTATAAATAATTCACTATTGGAAAATGGGAATCAAGTTGGGGTAGAGTGGGATTCGAACCACGGACATTTTGATCCGTGAGTCCGAGACACTAGCCACAGCACCACAACCCGATTTAGCATGTTTAAACTGCCCGATTGCCTGTGTTTAAGCAATTATATTTATTTGAGTACTCTAACTATTTATTTTTGTGATGTCGATAAGATTAAACTGCACAAAAATCAGCAACTGGAAGAATTACGGACATCCAAATATAGGAAAAATGAGATTTTTACACAGTGCGTACAGTGGCTCCTAGACTTCCATATTCATATTTCAAATATATGTTCTCCATCTCTGATGTAATATATGAATCTTGATAACTTCCTAGGGGATTGAATCTTATCCTTGTTCATAGAAAAAAGTAATGTACTTACTGATAATATTGTTGATTTGATTTTGATATGCTCTTCAAATATTCTGTTGTGAAAAACTCTGTGTATGAAAAAGAACCAGAAACTTCAACGATTGTTGTTGACTCGATGGCCACTCTCAGATACAATTATTAAGAAAAAACATCGAGCGAAGAAAAGTCCGCTTTGTGGCGCGTTCGTCCGAGTTTCCTAGCAAGGTTGACATGAAATATTTATCTTAGTGGTTAGTCTACACTGCGATATTTCACTGACCCAGAAGAACCAACTAAAGCGTAATACTGATCACTTGACCTTTCATGTCAAAAAAATGTTACGTTGCAAACCATTGCAGTGCTTTATGAACCACTGGGTAAAAATAGGAAAATCATGATAATTACTCATTTATTTAAACACAACATTAAAGTCAGTAACTGTGTTTCAAACAGACGGAACCTTAATTCTGGGCCAAGTTGAGACACGGACAAATAAAAAAAAAAACTATATTTATTTATTTTCTGCTTTTTTTTTCTGCATCACAACAGGCTAAGGAGCTCAAAAACAGTTGTTCATTACAACACAAAACACTCAGACCTATAGGAAATAACATATTGATTATTGCAATTTTACTCGGGATGCACTAGACAAGCGTCATAGGCACAATAATTATTTTTAATGGCATACCTAATACAGCATTGTAAATATTAAGTCGAACATAAGATTTTTAAAAAAGAAAATTTACATTCGAAATAAACAAAATCTAAATCACTCTAAACTAATAATAAATAAACGATTATGGGCGTGTTTCTAATACAAATAAAAATCATTAAAGTTGTAATGACTTGATGATGGCCGAAGAACGGCATTTAGTTTTGAGATGTAATTTAATATAAAGAAATACGTCCTTTAGCTAAGGAGGTCTGAATCTGAATGCCATACGAGTGATTACTTTTGTCTCCCTGCATATTGTTACGTTCTACGAGGCTCCGCCCACTCTTACGTCATAAATGGCACCGCAACGACGTCTCTTGAGTAGTGAGTGTCATTATTCCAATATAGTAATTATCATAAGAAAATAGATAAACGAAAAATAAAATAATAGGTAGAAAATACAAATTTAAAAACTGTACAAAAATTTCAAAGAAAAAATAATTGTTGAACCCATTTTTACATTTTTAAGTCTTGATTTTTAAAAAGGAAGTTCTTTAATCGTCGGTTGCTTGAATCCAGACCGATAGAGCCATCAACATCAGCAAAAACCTTGTTAAGCAGCCTCGATACAAGAAATTTAGCTGTTCTGCTTCCATAGAAAATCTGTGCTCTACACCATTTTCTTGGCTGAAATCGACCTAGTTGTAATGACTTGATGATGGCCGAAGAACGGCATTTAGTTTTGAGATGTAATTTAATATAAAGAAATACGTCCTTTAGCTAAGGAGGTCTGAATCTGAATGCCATACGAGTGATTACTTTTGTCTCCCTGCATATTGTTACGTTCTACGAGGCTCCGCCCACTCTTACGTCATAAATGGCACCGCAACGACGTCTCTTGAGTAGTGAGTGTCATTATTCCAATATAATAATTATCATAAGAAAATAGATAAACGAAAAATAAAATAATAGGTAGAAAATACAAATTTAAAAACTGTACAAAAATTTCAAAGAAAAAATAATTGTTGAACCCATTTTTACATTTTTAAGTCTTGATTTTTGAAAAGGAAGTTCTTTAATCGTCGGTTGCTTGAATCCAGACCGATAGAGCCATCAACATCAGCAAAAACCTTGTTAAGCAGCCTCGATACAAGAAATTTAGCTGTTCTGCTTCCATAGAAAATCTGTGCTCTACACCATTTTCTTGGCTGAAATCGACCTAGTTCCACGTTGGTGACTGAGCAAGATTGTTTCTTCATCAAAGTACTTCATTTAACTAAAAGCGGTATATTTGCTTCACCGAAAAGACCCCACAATGCTTAAAAAGTATTTTCTTATCATCTTTACTAAAGATGAAGTTCAGTGCAACGGAAAATCTGATATAAAAAACGTTTTTTTATATCAGATTTTCATCACCATGGCAATTCCCCTTTCCACATCTAATGGTGCATAGACCATTGCATTGGTACACCAATCGCAACTTATTTTTATCATTTTTTTGTTAAATGAAAGTAAAGTGATCAATCTTACGCTTTAGAAACCAGTCCATGGCCTATGAAATAATAAAATGTAAAACCACCTTTTTAAATGAAAAATTTAATCAACCATGCCGGGAACCAAACCCAAGACCTCTTGTGTGGTAGGCAAATGTTCTGACCACTGCACCAAGAAGCGGACGTTTTGTGTTCATCGTGTTTCCTTATACGCGGTACAAATTAGAGCATTTAATTGCACGGCGTAGTTTTCCTAAATTGTATGAAAAAAATAGTAAAAACGAACTTCTATAATGACGTCATAAGTTCTTCAATTTCAACCAATGATCAAGTGTTGTGATAATTTTTCAGTTTCCAGGAAGCCAACCCACCAATCAGGACAACAACAGTGAAGAAAACACACTTGCCATAGCTTCCTAAATCTTGCCATGACAATGCCTACTGTAATAGTTTCTGAGATTCTTAGACTCTAAAGATTATTTACAATGTTAAATGGAATCAATACATAACGTGTCATTAATGCCAATCTATTAGAACATTGACAAGCCTGTTGATTAGCTTTAAAAAAAACTCACCGAAGAGAACTAGTGACGTCACGCACGGAGTAATTCAAAAGTTACAAAACTATAAAAAATCGTAGTCATGATAATACGATATTTAAAAAATTGTGATTAACATATTACAACAGAGATGAAGAACATTAAAGAGAAGGAAAATATAAGTCTAGGGCATCTACAGGGCTTATGACCTGCCATTAGCTGGTTTAAGTGGCAACTGTACACACTGTGTAACATTTACCATTCTGCCCACATTTTAAGGTTTTACTTCACAAACATCAGCAGATGAAAGAATTGAATGAATATAGATGTTCAAATATGGGCAAAATGTTGAATGTTACGCTGAGTGTAAAAAAGGCCACTTATAACAGCCAATGACAGGTCATAAGCCCTGAAGATGCCTAGACTTTTATATTACCTTCTCTTAAATGTTGTTCATCTCTGTTGTAATATGTGACAATTTGATTGAGGGTGACGGACAAATTGACTGTATATACTTGACTGGTTGCTCTGACGGCGATCAGAGCATTGAAAGCAGTAAATGCAAAATAGAAAAAATACGCTAATCTTTTGAAAACAAAGAGTTTTCAAAAAGTAAATAAATTTACCGGTCATTACAGCCAAAATAAAAATGTTTTTGCAATGTGTGGGTCTAAAAAAGAGGCCACAAGATCTTTAAAACAGATTCGGGTAAGCGGGTTGGACTTTCAAAGTTGTAATATTTGTTGCGAATTATGTGGGTATGCATTTGTCGATTATTGTTACACTTCAATATCCTTTACCCACAACAACTGTTCACTTCCCACCCCCAGTATCCTTTGATAACCGCCCACAGTAAGACCTCGTGTTGTTTATTTTTTTACCAAACGTGTGCCGCATCACCATTTGTTACCACCATTCACCAGTGTTCAGCTCCAGATCGGGGGCCTATCCTAGTGTTGGTGCCACTCGCAATTGACCAGTGGGACCGCAATTCCATCAAGAACAAACCAGGTTAGTGGCTTCCATTCCTGATGCATTTCATATGCTGGGGTTATCACTGATTGACATTGCATACCGCATATCAAAGATATTCACCATATATATATATTAAAATTAAAAAATACAGTCCACTATATCGTAGAAGCCCTATAGCTTCGCCGGAATTCAATTTCCCACCAAATATGTTTATATTAACAGCTCCCCCGGGGAGTCTAATTCAGTACTTGTCTACAAACATTTGAACAAATTCAAAATGTTGTTTAAAATTATGAAATAAATATTTTTGATTACGGGAAGAAATTGATGATTAATATGATATAAACTAAAAGCTTTGGCAGCAATTCCTTATTACCACTATTTGTTTAAGCACTAAGTCATCTAAATAAACAGTGAACAAGAGTTTTTGCTGAAATGCTAGTTCCTTATTATAATACATGCAGAATAAATAATATTTTGTATTGTAGCGGCAAAACATTCATATAGGTTTCCATCATTTTAAGTCATTTGCACATTTTACGCTAATTAAAACGCGGCCACCCCTCCGCGGACACCCGGCAGAGACTGCCTTATAAAATATGCAAAATGTAGAGTTTCGCAATATTATTCCGCAATTTTAACAATGCTTTGTTAATTTTATACTCCAGGCTTGGATTTCATTAAACTGCAGTGAGCATTGTGAGTAAAATAGAAGAATAAAAAGTAGCAACCGATTTGGTTAATGCTAACAGTTGCTATAATGACTCGCTCAGAATGGATTCAATAAACCTGCTGAAGTTATGGATTTTAAAATGAATCTACAAAACATGTTAATGTTATGTCAGAATGGATATTTTTATTTTATTCGGTGTATTTATGCCAACGGAAATTTTTGGAATACGGAAGATTCTTAAAAAAAACAAAAAACTAGTAATCTTTGTAAAATCAACACAATCGTTATATCTCTAACTTTTACAGATTTACTATATATTGAATAACCGAACTGTCAGTGTTTATGTGTTAAGATGTTTTCGCTTCTCACTGCGATTGCGAATCAGTCATTTTTGGGATTAATGATTATTTTAATCCACAGTGTCGTGTAATAATAATAATAATAAAGAAACCACGTCAAGTGCCTCGTCTTCATGACCCCAGGATCTGATATGATCTTGACTGCCGCGAGACAAGTTCCAAACAATAAGTTACCAGAACCGCAGTGCAAGGTAAAAAATTGCATTATTGTATTAGGGTTCGGTGGCAAAGCTTAAAGATAACACATTTCGCGAACCAGACGATTTCGAGCGTTCATCTGCCAACGGGCAAGTGGTGCGATCATTTTGAAATGAACGCAATTTCCCACCTAATATAATGAATGCCATTTCCTACCTTGCACTGGGGTGCTGGTACCTGATTGTTTGGAACTTATCTCTCGGCAGTCAGGATCAGATCAGATCCTGGGGTCATGAAGACGGGGCGGGGCACCTGACGTGGTTTCTTGATTATTATTATTACACGACAAAGTGGATTAAATTAATTATTAATCGCAAAAATAACTGATTCGCGATCGCGGTGAGAATTGAGAATATCTAAACCGTATATATCTAATATCTACTCAGTCCAATAGGACGCAACTATAATGACTCAGTATATTTGCGTCTTTTTTTAATATGATATTCAAGAAAAATGGCATGAATCGAGCTGGAAAGAACAAAAATCATTTTAATGATAGTTAGAAAGAAGACAATTAATTACAAAAAGAGTCAATATTACGTTGATTTTAAGCAATGATAGGTTACTTAAATATTATAGGTAAAGATTAAAAGCGTAATGAGCTCAATGGCTTTATGAGTGAAAAACCTGATATGGTATTTTGTGTATGTAAGGTTTGTTTGAACATACGAAGCCTAATAGTTTAGGATCATCGAATAATGAAGTTAGAATATTGAACACAACTTCAAAGTCATTTTTATTTCAACCATCTTGTTTCAGAAACATGTTAAAATTAAGTTCTATATTATCTTTATACCTGTATTCAGCCCTGAATAAGACCATCATCTAGCAGAAGCGAATCGCTGATATAATCGATTATGCACAGTTTACCATAATGTTTGACTTTCAATAATAATGTTTTTTAGGAAATATTTTTAAATAAAAATAAATTAAATAATTGTTATTTATTATGAATCAACACCACCGTTTATATCCTTCTACAAAAAAATACCTTTCAAGTGCGCCTAGCGCCCAGCCAGTTCTCAGTGAACGATGAAACTAGCTGATTACCTCAGCTTATTTCGCCATACAAAAAATACATTATATTTCACGTCTTTAAGTCAGCTTTTTTAGTACTAAAATAATCATGCAGATTACAAATTTAATTTTAAGATTCTCTTTTTGGAAACAAGTGGTTTAAACCTTATTTCCAAAGGACTATTTTTCTTTGATAGGATACCGTTAACATAATATTATGTATCACGTAGGACGCGTGGCGTTTGCAGTGGCCGTTTTTGGCATTATTCATTTTACAAGGAATCGGTCAGTGCTCTGTGTTGACAGTTACTGCTGAATACTATTGTGATATTAATCTCTTAATATTTTTTTTATGTATTTACATATCACAACAGAGATGAAGAACATTTTAGAGAAGGTAATACAGAAGTCTAGGGATCTATAGGGCTTTTGACTTGTGTAACATTCATCATTTTGCCCATATTTGAACATCTTTATTCATTCATTTCTTTCACATGTTGATGTTCGTAAAGTTAAAGAACTGAAACCTTAATTTATTTTGTAAGTATTTACAAGTGTTTTATTCAAAAAGCGTAGTATAAAGCTTCATATTAAATAGCGTGGTTAAAAATAATTGTTGTTTTAGTTGATTTTCAGAGAACCACAGTAAAATTTTAAAATTATACTACTTACTCGTACATATTATGTACTTATATGTAGGTACAAACTAATATACGTTTTTTGTAGATAACCTAAAAAATAAATCTCGGCCCGCCATTGTCATCTAGCCAACGTTTTTTTTAAAAACATGTTGAACTGTTATCAATCTTATGATTTTATTTAAAACTTTAAACGTGAATATCAAAATAGAGAGACCAGGTAACAGGAATCTAGAATATAAGAACTTTGCTTCATATTGATGTTTTTTGTTGATATTTCTTGGTAAAACTCCATAGTGATGATTATGATAAAATTATAAATAAACTAATAAATGAAACTTCTTGGTTTAGTTTTCCTTTTTATTATTTTGACGAACGAGCGCTTTCGCCTAAGTAGGCATCTTCAAACTTCTTTGTCAAAAAATCAAAGTATTGTGCTAACTTTATCTGTTAAAATGTGTATTTCCCACTATGTTGTATTTCGCCATGTGTTATTTTCCCACATTTTAAATAATACAAGCTTAATCCCAATTTCGGTTCAAAAACTTCCAAAAATGAACTGTGTAACAAACTAGTTGTAAATATTTATGTTTTTTGTCCCCTGTTAAAATACTTATTTGATCTTATCTCCAAAATATGTTAAAAATAGTATAAAAACTGTTGACGTTGTAAACAATTCACCAATCTTGAAGATGCTTACTTAAGCGAAAACGCTCGTTGATCAAAATAATAAAAAATAAAACTAAACCAAGAAGTTTCATTGATAAGTTTATTTTCAATTTTATCATAATCATTTATTTGCTTCATT
Organism: Micrasema longulum; assembly: GCF_059751315.1. NCBI lineage: Eukaryota > Metazoa > Arthropoda > Insecta > Trichoptera > Brachycentridae > Micrasema > Micrasema longulum. The sequence goes on along the minus strand of NW_028278887.1, from coordinate 116,484 downwards.
TCGAACCACTGCAAATTTATGGAATAGTTGGCTGGTGGGATCGTGCGGCATCCATTATAAAGCCTTTCATAATTTCACAGTTTTTTTAGCTAAGATCATATTCTGAAGTCCTTCAACATATTCGTCAGAGCATTTGTTGTTCCAGTGGATGAAAATGCTGAATGTGAGACAATTTTACCTCAAGGAATCGTTGATACACATCTAGTCAAACGATAAAATTGATTATTAAAAAATGCTCTGTCCTCACATTTTCAAGGAACAACTTAAAAATCATCCATAATTATTGCCTTGACTATCAAGTACTTACTAAAGTTAATGAGATGCGGGATCTCGGGGTTCTCCTTGACAATAAGTTAACGTTTGAGGCACATGTCAACTCAATTGTGAAAAAATCATACCAAATGTTAGGTTTCCTCTTCCGTATAGGGAGAGAATTCAATCATGCGCGCACTCTTAGAACTCTTTACTTTACATTTGTTCGAAGTCAATTAGAATTCGCATCTCCCGCTTGAAGCCCTCAATACAAAAAATACATTAACCGAATTGAATCTATACAATCAAAATTTTTAGACGGTTGACTCAGAATACAGGTCCAGAGGAGTCTATAAACTTACCTAAACTCCAAACTACTCTCCAAACTCGAAGGAACATGGCTGATGCCATTTTTATGTATCCCAGTAACGCAGACCAGAAACCAATCTCTTTTTAAAATTTCTAAATGTAAAACTAAATCTTTTCAAAATTCATTTGTAAATAGAACCTGCCATATGTGTAATCAGAAATTAAATTGTATTGATATTAATAACATATCTTTAACTTCCTTTAAAAGTGAAATTTCCAAAAATAATTCAAGTTATGATGTTGAGCCTTGAATCCGCAGCCTTTATTATGTAGGTTATGTGCAGTTCTGTATGTAGGCACATAATAAATTAACACTGTATGGTCAACTATAGTTGTATTATTTATTGTAATGTGCAACTGTGTGACCAATATTCATTTATATTTTTAGTATTATTATAAGTTTTGTATGATTCGTTATTTTATGTTATGTATAATGTTTATGTGACAACATTTACAATAACAATATTATGTGGAAGCCTCTAATTGGACTTTATGATATTTATTTATGGTATAATTGATTCTCACAAATGTATAAATGTCTGTTGGCTTTCCAATGAAATAAAATAAAATAAAATAAAAAGATAAAAGGTCTCTGCACAATGTTCATACGAGGTTTTCCCAGTATGTTAATTTTATAATAACCAAAAACCAAACGGCATTTTCTCATAGCACTTTATTGCAGGAAGATTTTTTAATATATTGAAGATAGAAGTTTAGGGCAGAATTTTCCTCAAAGGGAAGATTTAGTTTGAAACTCGATAATTTTTAAATTATTAATTGTGTATTAATGGTGCGATTTTTCCATGTTAATCAATTATTTATATTTGTCCTTTCTGTATTAATATGCTACGTATTCTTTTTTTAGTGATATTTTGTTGTGTATGTTTCTGTGAATTATCCATCCCAAGTTGACGTAATTTCCATTAAGTTGAGGCTTGTGTCCACATAATTGTAGGTAAACTTATCAATTATTTTTATGCGTTCTTAAAATTTCTTATTTAAAAATATGCATCATCATAAATAAAACGCGATTTTATTTTTGCTAGAGGCAGTGGAAAAAATATTGTATAAACGTACTCATAGGTCAAAATTATGTTTGCATGATCCGTTTGTTTGCAACCATTTTGAAATGGTAAACACAGCCATGTTACTGTTTAAACAACTCTTAGATTTTCCGGAAATATAGTTTCATCAAATAACTCCTGAAATCCTGAAATTCAAAAGCTACTTCATAAATCAAAATCGTTAACCCTTGTGTTAGCCGGCTCTGTTTTAAAGCATTTTTTTTTCAATAAAATAAACGTAAAACATAAACACTACTGTAAAATTTGTTTTATTTTTAAATAATAATTTATGCTGAAAACGAAAACCGTTTTTTAATTTTAAACTTGAAGTTTTTATCATATTTAAATGGTTTAATAAAATTACGTTCCGTGTTACTTTTTTTTTGCATTTACTTTGTAAAATAGCAATTCCAATATTGTATCATATATATTATTATTCTAGTTCTTGAAATGACTGATTGTGTCTGTCTTGCGTGGGGCCCGTTTCACACGTGTCGCGCTAGTTCACTCGGTCCGGTAAAATTTGGGTTGGTGGATACTTATTTTCATTTTCATTTTTGGTTTTATTTATTTAGTTTCCACTCGCGGGTAAAATATTTGCTTTAAAAAATCAAGTGGAGATTAGTCGGTCTCATAGAGTATTGGTTCGTGTGTTTACCAGATATTTGATAATGACATAAATAAAAATATCTGTATTTTAATAAATCCGCTCTGTGTTTTTTTTATGGCACCGTGCTATATTAAACGACAGGCCACATTAACAAATTTTTGACGTTGGCATTGACATTGGTCATAAAAACAATAAATTACTGCAAAAACACCCGCTAGCCCTAAAAAAAATACACAATATGTTTCGGGTATTCAGAATAACCTATCATCAGGTGTAAAAACAAACTCTACTTTAGCAAATTATTGACGTTGGCATCAACAGTCATCATAAAAACTATAAAATAGTGCAAAAACACCCGCTTGAGCTAAATAAAAATACACAGTATGTTTCGGGTATTCAGAATAACAGAATCAGGTGTAAAAACAAACTCTACTTTAACGAATTATTGACGTTGGCATCGACAGTCATCATAAAAACAATAAATTAGTGCAAAAACACCCGCTAGCGCTTAATAAAAACATACAAAAAGGTTTTGGCTATTCAAAATAACCTCTCATCAGGTGTAAATATAAACTCTACTTTAACGAATTATTGACTAAATAATGGTAATAATAAATCAAGTTATAAAACAAATGATTTGTTTAAGTTTTTATTTTGAACTTTAATGTCAAAGGTTTGTTAATCTCTTACCAATCAGAAATTTCTATTTGTTAACCATGTTCTCAGAATTAGAGGTTACATTTTAATCGGTGTAAAAGTTTTAAATCGTGATTTTTATACTCAAATTTAAGTAGATTTTATAATAAGTATTTTTATTTCTTAAATACTCTAAAAATACTATTTTGATCTACTATAGTAGGCCACGCGAAGATTGATTAAAAAATTAATGCGCGGATACTCTAGTGCTAATAATGTGGAAGAATATTTACAATTATTTAAAAAATACTGTGTTTTTTTAAACTGCAATTTTGAAGGTAAGGTTTCAAAGGTGATTTTTGAAGGTAAGCTAATATATATACAAATGTGTATTAGAATGAATATAAAACGTGAAGTTAAAATAAATATATTCTCTACTTTATTTCATTCCGATACAAAATATTTTCAACTGTTTGTAAAATCAAATATTGATTGTCATAACCATATTCTTTGAAACATTTTTCTGTTGCTCACGGTAGAAAGCTTTTTTTAATTGTTTTCATTTGCACAAATGTTCAAAGAGACTGGCGTTGTATTTTCAGTTTTCAAATATAGAATGTATCGTGCATCAATTGTTTATACTCTGATTCAAAGCTGATTTTTCAGACAAGCATACCTGTCATAATATTGATAAATAATTGCCCTCGTGACCTCTGACGATAAAAATCTATAAAGGGACTTAATTCAATTAATATAAGCATCAGAATCACATTATGTTGCTGTTTTATCACATTCAAAATAGGCCAAAAAGAATATACTTTTAGATCGAAATCGGCCAAAGGTTAGATAAACCCTGTCGTTTTGTGTTTTTGTACTGCAATCAATTTTCTCGCGTTGTGTTGATTTAATGGGATAATTTATTGAAATGTACTCTTGAAGATAGACTGAAAAACTATCGATTTTATAAATATAACATTTTTATTAAATAAAATATCTAAGATGGTAACCGAGTTGTTCTCGATTACCTCAATAAATAAACATGCCATTGAATGCCATAACTGAAGAAATATATGAACTTTATCAGAGTAAATAAATAATACGTTCAAAAAGAATTTTTCAAGGAAAGTCTTTACGTACATGAGTTTGTTGTCATCCATGACATGAGAAAAATATATGGTTGCTTCGCTACAAGGGCCTGACATAGGCCTTTGGAAAATATCGCTTAGGTGAGTTTCTCCCGTATTATTGTTAGGTGAAGTAGTTTCCCGTCTGTTTGTTTGCGGAAATCCACCCGGAATAGTGGAAAGAAAATGGAAGAAGATTAATGAAAATGCGACAGGCTTTCATGGCGGATAGTAGTGTAAGTACTGCATTAAGTAATCCAGAAATTATTGCCTTTTGTGGGAACATTCATCTAGATATTTGGCAAACTACTCGTGTGTTTCTTTATTTTGACGTCAAATTATCAATTAAAGAAATGTTCGAATCTTAATTAAGAAACAAAATTCACTATGTGGTCGACATTTTCGATTTATTTTGTTTTCAAGTGAATATTTAAATTTTTAACAGATACAGATGTGCAAAACATTAATTTGGTGTTTGAAAAAAAATATTCAAAAGTCATCGAAATAAGTGATAATTTCCATGCAATGCCAGCTACGTAAACTATCGTATATTGAAAGACAGCCAAAGTAATTCAAAAGTGTTGATTTATTACAAAAATAAAAAACAAGGTTTACTTAAATACACATATTTCAAATAACCAGTGACCAGTTTCGTCGCTTTCATGACACCTTTTAGAAACCTGTTTCGAACATGTCGTGAATGCGATTAAACCGGTGACCGGTATTTCCAAATTTGTGGGAAATTAAGAATTCGTCACTCTTTATTTCTATAATAAATTACAAACGATTTTCACTTACAAACTTGAAGGTGTTTTTGAATTGTTGATTACAATCATATTATACCATTTTTAATTTTCATTCGCACACATGAAGCATACCAAAAATAATCCTAAACTAGCATCGGCTGTCGCTGACTGTTACGTGATAGGAAATTTAGCTCGTTGGACATCGCTTTATCGGCCCTGCAGGGCTCAGTTGATTGCCCCTTCGGGCCTTAGTTGTAAATTTTTTTTTCTCAATTGTTTTGGGTGTTGTGGTGTATTTAACATAAATTTATTTCATATCCTCTATTTTCCGTCTGCCTACAAGCCTCTAAAATAAAAGCTTAGTGGGTAATTCCTTAAAAAAAAAACGATAATTAACTGCAACCGAGTTGGAAAACATTTTTGAGAAGGGCGTGTGGAAGCTTTGGCATTTACAAGGCTTTTGATCTGCCATTGGCACTTTTCACTGTATAACATGCACCATTCTGCCTAGGTTTAAACAACTACATTTTATCAATTATTCTATCAGTTGACTTTTCTGAAGTAAAAGAGCTGGAAACTTTATAAATGTTGGGGAGATTCATATAACTAGATTATTTCACCTACAAGACAACTCTTGAAAATACTTTTCGATGTTAGTACTTCTGATGTTATCATTTAATTCGATAATAGAATACTCAAACGTTTGCCTAAATTTTTATAGACTGGCTGGATTTTACTTCCCGAGAAGTTATTATGTAAATATGTAATAACATCAAAATGACTTGAAGAGACAAACATTTTTTTTGTTAAATAAATCAACATTATTGTAAACAAGAACTAAGCATGGATCAGCAAAGCTCAATTTTTATATTTTAAATAAAACTACGGTTCACCCAATTTTGTTAGTATTCAAGTGTTTATTTTTTAATTAAAAAAAAATCTTAAGTTTTAACTTTAATTTAAAAAAAGTTTCTCAGATTTAATGTGGGTGAAAGATAATCCAAATTTATGTTACGCCCTTGTTTTTACACAATACCAAAAGAACCAATTCAGATTGGAAGGGTAATAGCAATGGCGTCGAGTTGAAACTAGATAATTTATTGCTTTTACGTAAAAAATACCCTTTATTGCAACAAATAAATAATCTTTGTATTTAAAATCTCTGGTAAATTTGGCGGAGTTTAAGAGAGTGAAAAGTCATGCTTGTATTTTTTTTTATTACTTTATTTAAATATACGCCCCATGGGCATTTTTAAGAATATATTTATACAAAAATAACATAAAGAAAAGTAGAAAGACACAATGGTACATAGTAGACTTTGTGGAAGTGGAAGCGGGAGAGAGGTGTTTATAATTGAATTTGATTAAGTGATTGTTTGAAAGATGATAACTTGTTATCAAAGAAATCAAGTCTGGTATGTTTTTTGGCAAACCTAAGAACTTTGGGCATAGGGGAATGAAAACTATAGTTAGTTCTATGGTTATCGGTATTAAAAAGTAAGTTTTGTCTGAGGTTTATAGTTGGGATATTTATTGATTATATTTTATTGAGTTCAGTAGTTCAGGCGCATAAAAGAGTGATTTGAGAATTTTTAATAGGACTAGAAGGTCGGAGATATTTTGACGGTCTTGAAAAAAAGATATATTTACTACAATACTTAATGAAAATTTTAGAAGCAAAATAAATTATCAAAGACACGGAAGGAGAAGAGAGGAGTGAAGAAAGGTCCAATTTTTAAAAATATATAAACTTATTGGCTTTCTACTATGTTGTCTGTCTTTGGTTTATGTTTTTTTTTATTTTCGTACCTTTCAATTTATTTTGTTTGCAGGATTTGATGCTGCTGGAAAGCATGGGACTTCCTACCCAGTTGAAGGTTGACAGAAAAAAAACATGTTAAGGGTTGATGTTTATGATTTATTACATTATGAATGAATAGAGTAACTACTGCGTAAAGGATAAATGTTAAATCACTTAACACTGAACTGGAATACGTTTTGAAAAAACTATCTTAGGCCATCCAAACAACATGTTGTAACTGCATTGTATAAACTAGGTAATTGGACAACATGCTTTAGCAAATTTACTGCGCTAACTAAATGTGAAACTAAAGGTGTTACTACTTATATTGTCCAGTATTCACTTTACTTCCTAGTGGGAAATGGATTTCGTGAACTACTTCCTTAGCTGTTGGCGATTTTATAGATATGGCTAATATCTACGCATGTCAGAAATAATTTTTCATAATTTTTAACAGCACGTTGCATTTATACAGAAAATTTCTTCATGGGGTCGATTATTTAGGATAGTTGCTGAATGTGCATCTTGAGTGGTTTATGCTATGTATATGTGCCGCATGTAATGTATATGTTTGTGTATGTTTTATATGTGCGTTCATGAGTGTGCGTGGATGGTTTGGAGTGTACATTTGGTATTTTTATTTATTTTAATTTATTACCTCCATGGAAGACGCAAATGTTAACAATTATTATTTTTTCACTTAAAATTCTTATTTTTTTTTTTTTTTTTTGTCACATTTAATGTTTTAATTTTTTGCAAAATTAATGAAAACTTAATCGTTCTTTTTATGTAAAAAAAATAGTTGTTTATAAGACTTACTATGTATGACTGTATGTTTTCTGAATAAAATAAAATCAGTAATTTAAGTTTAACAAATTACCACAGAGGTAAAGAACATTTTTCAGAAGGAAATATATAAGTCTAGGCCTCCACAGGACTTAAGACCTATTATTGGCTGGTTTAAGTGACCACTTGACACACTGTGTAACATTTACCATTCTGTCTATATTTGAACATCTATATTCCTTCAACTCTTTCATGTGTTGACGTTTGTAAAGTTAGACAGAATTAACATGTTACACAGTTTGTAAAGTTGCCACTTAAACCAGCCAATGACGGGCTATAATACCTGTGGGTGCTTAGACTTATATATTTCCTTCTGTAAAATGTTCTTCATTTCTGTTGTAATACGTAAATATTAACAGCTCTCTTGGCGGTTGAATCCAGACCTTGTCTTTAAAATTTAGATAGACTTAAAATATTGTTGAGTAATTTAGGTATTTTTGCAATCAATTATTTACAGACAGAAAATTTGTGATTTTGTTTCGGCATTGTCCATTTCTGTTTGGACATTTATTTTTAGGAGAATTTAAGGTTTCCGCATGTTTACTGTTTTTTTTTCATCACTTATGTATTATTCGATTCGCTCTAGTTTTAAGAAATATATAAATTTAGGTACCTTAAAACATAAATAATAATAAAATATAAATTAATAAATACCTCGACAATGTTATGCCTAGAGACGTGTTCAGTGTTCATTCAGAAGAAAAAACAAGTTCTTTGTATGTACGATTTTATAATTTTTTTTAATTTTTTTTTTAATTTTTTTTTTTTATTTTTTTTTTTTATTTTTTTTTTTTTACGCCTCCACTCGTTTGCGAGTGATTTTGGCTCTTAAAAACAAGAAAAAGAAATTTAAAGAATATACGCTTCAGTGAACGACAAAAAAAAAAAAAAACCCATACCCACGAAAAAATATAATATAATGTGAGGTAGTTAAAATCAGTATGAAAGAGTTGTGACAATAAAATATTATTACTGTATAAAGTAAACGTAAACATAAAATGAAATTTCGGGCCAAAAGTAAAGAGGGACATTCAATTAGACTTATTAATTAAATTATGCAAATAATATTTAACAAATTCAAATATTTTTATTATTTGTCCTTAGGAATTTAGTCAGAAGTAAATAAGTATCCAAATCATTCTGGGCTAGTAAAAATTTTACGTCAAGAGGGAACGTATTATATTCTTCACATATATTTTGAAGAAATTCACTTCTTTCGAAGAGGGGACAGTCAAAAAACAGATGATCTAATGTCTCATCGTCATTTTCACAAAGACACATTGCCGAAGTAAAGACACCTATTCTCGATAAATGCGAGGCAACGAGACAATGACCTATTCTCATTCTTGATATTAAAGAGATGTTTAATTTTGATTGCTTTTCGATTTCAAACCATGGTGTAACGGGGATGGAGCATTGAATACTCTTATAAAACACCCCACCCCAGTCGAGGAATTCTGCCAGAAAATTGTCCACTCAGATCTGATTTTATTAATTATAGTTGGTACACAATCGTCAGTAGGACGACTAAAGGAGTGCGGGATGCTTCCATGAAGGCATGCTTCCTTTGCTAGGTGATCAACTCTTTCATTTCCAGAAATTCCGATATGCGAAGGAATCCAACATAAGGTCACATTGAAATTTCTCTCGAACGCAAAAAATATAAGATATTTCATTTCACAAATTAGTCCATCATTACTACCATAAATTCCAGATTTCAACTTTTTGATCAGACTTAGGGAATCAGTAAATATTATTGACATAGGAATCTCAAGGTGTATAACTTCCATTAAAGCCTCTTTTAGTGCAATGCACTCGGCAGTAAAAACTGAGGAATCGGAAGGCAGTATGAAAAGTCTACTTAATTGAAAAGTTGGAATATAAAATGCCGCACCACAACCTTGGGCTGTTTTAGATCCATCAGTAAATATAAATGTGGAACCAGGCCATTTTTCTTCTATATTCGCCAAGAATGTTTGGTTATTACCTTGGTGATTCAATCGAGCAAATGATTTATCAATACTTATATGTTCTTCTATTTGAGAGGAAAATATTAGTGCTTTAAATGGAGTAGAAAATATTGGCAAGTTGTCCCTGGGGTAAATTGTAAATACTGACTGAATATACTGCATGGACGAACACAATAAAGGAATAGATCTGCGAGCGTTTGTTTCATTTGTCATCTTTTGGGTTAGAATTGACAAGGATTTTATCAAAGGATGATCCTCAAATTCAATTCGTTTCAAAACAAATTTTATTGCAAGATATTTCCTGCGCAGCAACAATGGCATTTCACCAGTTTCTACCTGTAGAGATACAATAGGTGAGGACCTCATCGCTCCTAAAATTAAACGTATACTCTTTGACTGAATTTGGTCTAATTTTTTCAATTGATATTTTGGCAAAGGGTCAAAAAAATAACTGCCATAATCAAGATGTCTACGAATCAATGCTTTATACAACATTTTTAAGGTCGACGGGTGAGCAGTGACCACACTCGAGACACGGCTCGAAGAATGTTAAGGTTCCTCTCGCACTTTGCGACAACCTCTTCTATGTGTATATTCCATGATAATTTCCTATGGATAGTCATACCCAAGAATTTCACTGACTGCTTAATTGGGATCGGTATTTCCTGAAGTTTGATGCATATATCCGGTATTTTATGTTTATTGGAAAATATTACTAATTGACTTTTTGAGGGAGCAACTTCTAAATAATTACTGCTCAGCCACAACTCTAGATAATGCATTATTGTCTCCATTTCGATCGCACCCTGCGTTATGTTTTTATGGTGGAGATAAATAACAAAATCGTCAGCATATTGTAAAATTTTACTCATACTTGGGAGGGAACTATGTAGGTCTATAGTATATATGTTAAACAGCAAAGGGCTAAGAACTGAGCCTTGTGGTAGGCCCTTATAAACAGTACGCATAATCTTACCAGTAGGGGTTTCAACTACTAGCTCTCTCTGGGAAAGCATATTGAATATTATACGTGATAATTTTTTTGGAATACCTGACGTACAAAGCTTTCTTTCCAGAAAAGGGAGGTTAACGTTGTCATATGCACTTGCTATGTCTACAAAACACGCAATAGTGCACATTTGTGATGTCTTTGCAGATTGTATATCCACGTATAGTAAAGCAATGTTATCTAGACAAGACTTTGCTTTCCTGAAGCCGAACTGAGTGTAGGGAAGGAGGCGTTCAGTTTCAACATGCCATTCTACTCGAGCCTTTATCATGTATTCTAGAATTTTCAGCATACAACAAGATAACGCAATAGGGCGATATGAAGAGCCTTTTGATGAACACTTACCAGGTTTCAAAATTGGAATAATAAGTTGTTGTCTCCATTTTATTGGGACCACAGAAGAATCGAGAACATTATTATATAATTTGAGAAGTTCAACACGAAAGGAATGTGGGAAGTGTCTTATCATTTGATAAGAAATAAGATCTATACCAGGAGTAGAGTCTCGTGCATGACTGATAGCTAAAGACATTTCTTCCAGAGTAAATCTCTGAGAAAGCCAACTTGGTGACACAACTTTTTGTGCTTCCGAAAATACTTCACATTCTTGAGGAACGTACGGGGGAGCTAGTTTATTTACAAAATCTTCAATCCAATCCGTAGAAGAGCTAGACAATGATGATAAGCACCCTTTGAATCGACGTACAGCACTCCAAATTTGAGAAACAGGTGTTTCTGGTGAGAGTGAGGAACAAAACTCACGCCAACCTTGACGTTTTTTGCGCTGAAGAGTTCTTTTAGCTAATGCTTGAAGTCTCTTCAGTTCTAAAAAATTACCCAAAGACATGTTATACCTATACTCACGCATCGCTTTTTTTCTATCAGAAACTATTGAAGTACACTCATCATCCCACCATGGGGGACACTTAACTTGCTTACGTTTTGCCGTTTTCTTGGGGATAAGTTTATCTGCAACTGAGTACACTTCATTAGTTATAAATGATAGCATTGAGTTTGTATCTTCGAGTTCAAAAAAAGGAAAGCTAACCGCTTCCAAGGCAGTTTCAAAATCTTTCCAATCAACCTGTCTCAGATTGTAACCTCTTGGCTGCCGGTTCAGATAAATTGAGTGTAAGGTTCGTTTGAAAGCAAGAATAATTGGAAAATGGTCACTTGAGTGTGAGTCGTCTAAAACCGACTATTTAATTAATCCCGCTAAGTCCGACGTGCAAATAGATAGGTCGACTGCGTTTTGATTCTGTGTGGGGGGGGCAAGACGGGTAGGTGACCCATCATTAATTATGCATAAGTTAAGGCTATTCGTAAAGTCTAAGATAGCTCTTCCACTAGAATCTGAAGAATTACATCCCCATGAAATTGAATGGGCGTTAAAATCCCCCAAAAGAATAAACGAAGATGAGAGCTTTGTAGTAATAGAATCGATGTACGAACTATCAAAATGCATTTTTGGAGGGATATATATAGAAACAAAAGAGATTCCCGATATATCTATTGCAACAACTTGGTAATTTATGTGTGTTGGTATGGTGATGTGAGTGAACGGAATTTCTGATTTGATCAATAATGCTGTTCCCCCTCTACCATCAAGACGATCGTGTCGAACCGTCTTATAGCCAGGGATATTAAAAGTGAAATTTGGTGGAAGCCATGTTTCTGAAATTGCAGCTATGTCAACATTATGTTCTTGAAGTAATGATATAATTTCGGATTTGTTTGAAACAGCACTTCTGCTGTTCCATTGTAAAATAGTAAATTGTTTTGAGTTAAGTATCCACTTCACCACCATTTTTAATATTATGAATTAGAGAGTTAATTATAGGAATAAATGAAGCAGCGTTGGACGGTTGATATGAATTAGGATTTGATATCAAAGTAAGTAGAAGTTTAGCAATAGAATCAATTAGACTAGAAATATTTGATGGAACAAGTTCTGATGATGTTGAATTCGATGAATTGTTTTGGGAATAAGCATTATTTTGAAGAGCACAGCCATCCGCAGGATTGGACGCCTGTCCATTCCGATAAGAGAGAAGTGATTCATGTTCCTTTGAATTCCATGCCTGAACATGTCTTGAATTTACAGCAGTAGACTTTATAGGAGGCAAAACCATTGTGATGGGAGTTGAAACGCGTTTAATATTTTTGGAAGTTTTTTCCGCATAGCTAATGGTAGATGTGGGATGTAAATTGGAAGCTTCTTTGTACGTCACATTACCAGCGGCCATTGTATGCTTTATATTCTTTTGTCGAGTCAGTTCTGGGCATGAAAAACTAGAGGCACTGTGCGAGCCATTGCAATTTACGCATTTAATGTTTTCAGTCTGGCATACTTCTCCGAGGTGAGATTCCCCACATTTGTAACACCTAGGGATCGATCGGCATTGTGTTTTCGTGTGGCCAAAGCGGCAACATTGAAAACATAAAATAGTTGGAAAAATATATTGCTCCACTTTTAAAGAATTATGAAACAAATAAATGTTATTGGGTAATGTTTGCCCCTCGAAAGTCAAAACAATCGACTGAGATGGTTTTCATGTCACAGTTTCACAAGATTTATCTTTATAATTAAGACGTCGAGCCTTAATTACCTTACCACATCCATAAGGGACCTCGATTGACTCAATAATTTCTTCAATTGTAAGATCTGTGGACACACTTTTTACAATTCCTAATTTGGTTACTTTAAATGACGGTACATAGGCTTTCAGGGAGTTAGTAACGACAAAGTTTGATGTTAAAAAATTGTTTGCTGCAACGGCAGTCTTAAATGTCAAGGAAATTTTAAATTTGTTTTCCACTCTCACACCTCCTAATATAATGTTACTAATTTTGTTGGTATATAAAAGTTTACCAAAAGTGATAGGATGAAGGGGTTTTGAAGATTCTTGGTATTGAACGAACACCAAGAATGGGCCAGAAGCATTATCCGAATAGGTAAATGATGGAGAGGAAAGGTCGGGAGCAGGGAAAGGAAGTTTGCATGGTTGCAAATCAGGGGAACTGGGTGCCCTGGGTCTTTTTCTATGCTCAAGATCAGGAGGATCCCCAGGATCCTCCATACTTAAGCCTAAAACAACGAAATGCGAAAAAGAACGCAGTCACAGAAATTAAATAAAAATAAATAATAATCAAAAATCGAAAACTTGTCAAACGCTCCTCCCTCGATGTCGAGTTATAACTTGACTAATCCAGTACAATGCACCGAAGAAATATTGTTATTCACACAAAATTGTACGCACTGATAACAAAACACACAACCGTCCACTGTCGATGCTACGAGACAACCGATTTTATAATTATTAACAGTAGAATGTGAATTTTAAAAGTAAACATACTTTGTGAAATGTATGAAACCCGTAAGGGTTAATCAATGAAAAATTCGAATAAAAAAAATATAATATAAATCAAATGGAGATAAGTCCACCACGTGTTGAAGAAGTTGGTGCATTCGCCTACGATTTTTGAGGTTCTAAGTTAAATTCCTAAAAAAATGGACGTGTAATATTAGTTTAAATGTGGTTTAACACTGAAATATTTCATTGTTCCTGGACTAATACCCGAATCTTATCACTTTTCACTTATCACAAAAACGATTCATGTACGCTGCAATTTGTCTTACGGTGCAGTGCCCTTTGCTCCGCTGGGCGTAAATACAGCTATAATAGTGATTTTAATGACCTTTTTACCTTGAATTTTATTATTATCATCAAAATTTAAAAAAAATACAATCAAATATCGGTAAAAAAAAAAATTGTCCGTTTTGACGTCATTTATTTTTTATGATTTGCACAGCTTTTTAATTTTGTACATTTGCACATAATTTCAGATATCAAGCATAGTGGGCAAACGCATCAACCATCAAACTGCGATGCAGACATATTGACTTCCTTTTTAAATATTTTTATCTTAAAACAGCCATCGTATCAAGTCAAGAATCTTTATCAAGGATTTTGGTTCGATATCACATGCATACTGAATTCCTCATTCTGCCGGACATAGCAACGTTTTATGCACTAATGCATGATTCAAATAGCAATAAAATTTTGATTGATATTTGTACCCAGGGAAGAATAGTGGCATAACTCAAAAAATTATTACATGAGAAAAAAAAAGTTACACACGCCCGGGGTTACCAGTGAACTAACAATAACCAAAGTCACAACTTAGAGTTCCCTCACTTGTGCAATCTAATTGTAATGTTTCAAAAAAAAATGGCATTATTGTCGTAATGCTACTATTATTTCTTAAATATGAATACGAAAAATTAAGGTACAATTTATCATTTTTGCTTTAAAAGGCACATAAATAGATATGTTTTATGAATCATATTATTAACATTATGTGGATTGAAAATATTTTCAGGAACATTTTGCGTACTTAACTGAAAAGCGGCAATTTTAGACTTGTGCGATTATTATTGGTCAAGTATGATTTTAACGTATTGCTTCACAAAATGAATAACTTATTTTCTATTTGTGTTTAATGATATTAAATAACAAATTTCGAATACAAATAATTTATACGCGGTAATGAAATGTGGTCAGAACAACGTTAATTATTATTAATTGCCAAATATATCCGAATTATTTTATGTAAATTCGTTCACTTATACCAGTGGATGTAATTTTAGATTCTCAACCACACGGTAAATATTGGTTAATAGTTGCAATATAATGAATACAAAAGCCAAACTGTTTATTTAAACTCTAATATTCTAATTAACAATCCACTTTATATGTGTACCTATCTGGAGTGATCGCAATTTAACAGTCTACAAATAGGGACAGATAAATATTTTTTACCATTTATAAACAATGTTTTTATTTACGGATATAACCAAAATCCTGACTGACCATCTGCGATGGTCGGTGGTAAAAGCTTCAAGGGATGCAAAAGAAGACTTACGTGATGGCTTCCGCAGTGTGACAAAACCGTAGGTTGTAGATTTAATCCTCGCTTGGACAAAGAAAAAGGTAATTTTCTTGCTTCATATTTTTGGTGAAGAAAAACAAACAAAACACCGAATTTATAATATATTAATATATGTATAAATTTATTTGTATGTTTGTTTTAAAACAACAATTTCATGGATAAAAATCCATAGTACGATTGTTTGATCACAATAAATATCAATTTTCACTGAAGCCATTGTAGGCGTCCAAATTATTTGTATTTTTGCTGAATTTGTGTGCCTAACAATGTGTGCCTTTGTAAGATTTTCAAACCTTAAATGCATACCTTTTTTACTACTTTTCTTCTATACTTCACTTTTTTACTATAAATCTTTTATTATTTTTTTTACTCTACATTACTTTTACTGGTTTTAACCAAAGCAATAAACTATGTTTTCTTTACATTATATAACTTTGTATTTAACGGTAATTTTGTACGGGTTTGATTCCCGCCAGTTGCAAGAAAACAATTAAAGAAATATTTTTTTCTCAATTTGTCTGGGTGTTGTGGTGTATTTTTCATTTAATTCATTTCTATATTCCCTTTATCTCACCTGCTGACAAGCCTTAAAATAGAAGCTTAGCTTAGACATAAACAAACGAAGAAATTGATTCAATCAGCCGGTTATTCGCAGAGTGCACGCTAGTTATATGACAGGCGTATTTATGATATTTTTTTTTATTTTGCTAAAACAGATCTTAATTATACAAAACAAAAATTATGGAAGTGGAATTATCTAACAGTGGGTGTGTTTTTTTAAATTTCCTGAACTTCAAAATATTTTCTCTTATGTATGTGGCAACACGATGTTACATCACAGCGTGTAAAGGAATTCATATGTACAGCCATTTAAGAGAAACGATAAGTTGTTGAAAAATATGTTTTAACAACTCAAGTCACCGTGGCGCAGTTGGATAGACGGCCAACTGTGAAACTGGCGTTACGGGTTCAATTCCCGCCAGTTGTAAGAAAAAAAAACAAGAACGATTTTTTTTTCAATTGGTCTGAGTGTTGTGGTGTATTTTTATTTCCGTCTTCTTTATTCCCTTTATCTCACCGGCTGACAAGCCTCAAAATAGAGGGTTAGCGGGTTATTTCTTTTTAAAAAATGTAAAAAATCAGTTACTCCGAGGGCGGATAACGTATCCTCATAGCTGATCTGAACTCCTAACTAAGTTCTTGACAAAAGTAAAAAAATATTAATTGTTCTTCGTTTAGGATAATAACAATAACAATTAAACGTCAACTAAATATGTAAAAAAAATCAGATCTTTTCACTTTACTGACCTTTATACCATATCAATTAAGTAAAAAGATATGACTGACGTTCTGTGATTTGCATAGAAATATATAATCAACATTTGGAATAATTCGGTATTCTTCGAGAAGGTTTTTAGATCGGGTCAAGAAGTGCGTTGCTTTAGATTTCATAATTACCTCGTATAAATATCATCGTTATGTTTTATTTCACCGTTTGAGCTGGTTTAGGCTTTGCCCTCCTATATCAGTACAAAACGGAATTTTTACGAGAGTAAATTTTTAAATGCACCTCCTAAGTCCTTTCAGATAAGTACAGGTTGAGTTGCGGAGGGTTTGCCGGTGACGCAGACGGGTGGCATCGCGACCAAGTAGAGGAAATAGCATTTGATATTATTGTATATAATTAAAATAAGGTAATCAACAAATGAACACAGATTTATTTTATATCTCACAAGACGCTTTATTTCTGAAATTATTGGGAGAGCGTTGCGCTCCTTGTTTCTAAACGATAAACGATATTTGCCTACGTGATAATGCTACTTCCTAGAATGTCCCTTATTTGTTGATACATTGCCTCTTTTACAGTTTACAAGGAACGATGAAAAAGTCGGGATGAGGATTAACATAATATTCACATGGTGATAATTTACAAGGGCCTGTTAACATTGAAAATATTAGATTATTTTAGATTTAAAAAAAGTAGCACCTCAACAGGCCAGGAGGCCCAATTATGGTGAATAACAGCAGAAAACACCCAGGCTTGAAAAAAAAATATATTTTTGTTATTTCACTAGAAATCGAACTTGGAACCTTCTGGAGATGTATCATGTGTCTTAACACTTTGATCGCCGGCCGCATACACATAGAATTTACTCTGTGCCCGGCCCATTTTAGTAAAATTTCATGCTTTGTGAAGGGTTTCTTAAACGTGTCATAATTATGAAAATACTTGGTTAAATCAATTTTCACTTGTCATATTTATTTGAAACAATTTAATTAGTAATTTTTGTATGAGAATTTTGCCAACATTGCCCTTTATGGAGAGCCACATTGCAATGTTCGCAATATACAAGGTCTCACTACTTTTTTTGTGCTTTGTATCCCGGAGCCTTGTAAACACGTGATTATAATAACCACGCGTTGTGTCTCGGTCCCGTGTTTTCACGTAGTTTACCAGCAGTGAAAAAATACGAAAAAATACAATACATTTATAAAAGTCACTAGATGTCTATAAAATGTACTTTTTTAGATAGCTGGTAAACCACATGAAAACACGGGACCGGGACACAACGCGCGGTTATATAATCACGTGTTTAAAAAAAATACTGCCAAAATGATAAACATATACAGTCATGTTAAAAAATGTATCAATGACGGCAGGACTCCAAATGCTCACCACTTTTTCAGTGGATCAAAAGGTCTGTTGAGGAACGACAATAGTCCGTTTTCTCCTGGCGAGTTTTTTTTTGTTGTTTCTTTATTATTGAAACAAATGCAAAAAAGGTTCTCAAATAAAATAAAAACTCTTCCTATTCCCTACGAACGAAAACATATTTACAATATTATGCTCTTACGAGGTTTTCCTATAATTTGAATTATTTAATACATAAAACACGTGCAACCTTTGCTCGAAGAAATCTCTCTTTAGTGGCCTGAAGAGTGTTCAATGTCCTTGATGGACATATTAAGTTCTCCAAAACAAAAGCTATTTTCAGAAAAAGTGTACAAGTTTGGATTTTATATAAGGGAAGAGACCATTGTAAGAGTTTTCTGCGAAATATTGCATAGATTTATATACTATTAAGCGTGTTGTCCGGATGATTATTGAAATAAATATTTTTTTTTGTTATAATTTTTATTTTTGCTTTTGTTTAACTCTTGTGGGCTGTGATGTTACACTAGTTGACATACTATACAAGACTTGATATTTATTTTAATTTTTTTTAAATGATTAAATTGTGTTTTTCGTAATCTTCAAATGGACATTTTCACACCGGATTTGTAAAGTTAAATTTGTAGAACCATGCTGGATTTTAACACAAAAAATATTTGACCTTGCTACCCAAAAAATGATGTCCGCAAATATACCAATACATATGTATTAGAGAGAGCACGAAGATAGAACACATAACAGAGAAGACAGAGATGCTTTTCTGTAGCCGGTGTTGTGTAAAATAAATGCAGTCGGTTGTTTACAGTGATGGAGGACGCACGCGTGAATTATGAGCGGTGAATTTACGATTATTTTTTTTTTGCTACAACAGGCCTAACATCTATGTTTATTTTTATAAATTATAAAAATAATTATTTAACAGCATGTCTCTACATTTGTTTTTTATGTCAATGTCTGAGCTTTATAATATTACGTCTTTCGCTTGTGGTAAGACGATGTTACATCACCGTGCGCAAGGGGATTATTTACCACGGTTTTTTAAAAGTTCATAATGTGCATGCTTTCTCTTTTCATTTTGTTGTATCCTGACTCAATAAAGGGCTCTTGGTGTCATAAAGTTAGGGATACGTTTTTTTTTTTTTTTCGTAATATTTGTATGTTTTAATGAACAAAAAAATATAAAAAAGTTTATATTTTAAGCACTTACTTTGTTGTTGTTTATTTTATTAAAATATAATATTCTTTAAGCATGTTATAGGTTGAATTTAATATATTTTTTGTGCATATTTTAGGTTAAATCAACAATTACATAAAACAAATAGGACAGTGTTGTTGTGTGTGTGTGTTTATGTACGTGTTTATGCCTCCACATGGAGGCACAATTTAAATGAAAAAGACTCACTTTCAGAACATAATAAAATAATTAAGAATTCTGAAAGTTTTGCTGTCCTGATATTATCCCAATACCCAGTAACGGTAATGAAAGATTTGTCATTTATAATCGAACGAGAACTTCTTATTACATATAATGGCAATCGAAAAACGCGTAATTTGGAAAATTTAATCTCCACGATCTGAAAGTAGCCCATTTAATTGAAATGGGAAAAAACACAATAAATCTCTCCATACAATGGTGGTCACAATAACAGTGACAGTTCAATTTTACTGCCTGAAATAGATCCTTAAACTCATTTACTAAGGTCATTCGGAAAATATCTTTTCTGCGGCTATTGTTCTCGAGAGCTATATTTCTTCTTTTATAATTAATTCATGTACTACATTATCATTGTGTCTCGAAATAGATATTAGGTATGTGCTGTTAGTTAAAATAAAATACATCTCTCTTAAAAGTTCTTCCATATTTTTCAGTTCATAAAAATTCAATTTTTGTATTATTTAGAAACAATATTTTTTGTCGCAAAATGTAATGTTAGCGTTTTTTAAAGGAATAAACGGTAAGCTTTTATTTTAAGAGGCTTTTCAGCAGGTGGCTAACAGAGGATATGAAAGGAAGTTCTGAAAAATACGCCACAACATCTAGACAATTATAAAGAAAGACTATTTCTGGAGTTTTTTCCTTGCAACTGGGAATTAAATCCAGGACGCCAGTTTTACCGATGGAAGTTTAACCAACTGCTTTATGGCACTTGTCTCTAAAATACTTCTTTAACAAATTCATAAATTTATTTGCTACTTGCCTTTAATTGCCGTTTTTTTTTTGTAAGTCGGGATTATGAGCCAGTTACCTCTAAACCAGTCGAGGTACAACTAAAAATGTGATTTATTATCAAAATGTCCATTCTAGGTTTTCCCAGAGCAAAAAATATGTCATACCCGAAACCCGTACGACTTTTATTCAGAGGCATCTCTTATTTATCGCACCAAGAGTGTTCAAATTTTCGAAGAGCGCATTAAGCTCTCAAGGACAAAAACCATTTTTAAGAAAGAAGAAAAGGACTGGATTTTCCTTAGTGGAAGGGATTTGAGTTTCAACCCTTGATGATTTTCCAAATATTTGAGTTTACTGTTAACCCTCTATTGATGTGCCATATATATAATGTTTTTTTTAAATATTTTCTTATGTTTCTTATCCTATATTTATTGTGATATACTCATGTGTCTGTGTCAACTATTTGTTCGTCCCGTCTCAACACAGGACTTTAAGTCCCATGGAGTTGTGACTTATGTCTCAAATAATGAACAGAAAACTTACGTTTGTAATTAAATAAAAACAAGGTTTAAAATTTTTATAATTTCGATTAATTTTAAATAAATTTCCGTATTTAGTAATTTGTCAATGATTTTCATAAAAAAACAGAGATCCAGTTGAAATAGAACATGACTTCTTTAACTTCAATTCTTTTTATTAATTCTGCATTATAAACATTAAACGATTATCAGATATGATAAAACTTTTTTACATGCTTTTTTAATACAAATCTTATTGTTTTCATACATTAAAAAAACAGATTTTAATACCTCTTTGGTTTTTATTGCCAAGAAAACAACTAGCTTGTCTTTTCATGCCGAGCAAGAATACTTAAAATCTATGATTTTTGAATTCACCGAACAAAACTAATTACAAATCCATCTAGTGTACATACTTTGTCACGTTTTGAACATGTTTGTATTACGAAAAAAGATTTATATTCTAATCCAAACTACAAATAAGTAAAATAAAACTAAAAACTACGTGATGTATTTTTATATAAAAAAAAATATATAATTTGAGACAATTTGTATTATTAATCTTATCAAAACTTTAATGCATCATTCAAACGCTTTCAAGAAAAATGCAATGCTGAAAAAGGCGAAACCGAATGAATAAATAAAATGGTAGTACTACGTAAAACAAATTAATGGACAACGAAAAAATGCCTTACCACTCAAAGATAACGAGAATGACTGATATTTTTTTTATTTCATTTTATTTGGGAAATCAACATTTCTACAAACATATTTTTAGTAAACAAACAGATATAGTGTATAAACTCATAATTATAAACAGATTTCCACAAAGTATACGAAGTTAGTAAATAAAACATATTACATATTAAATAAATACATATAAAAATGTTATTTTCATGTTTTTCAATAATCAAAGTTTTTTTTTTTTAAGAACAGTAAGTTATTGTAAGTTGGGCAGGCTTAGGAAAAGGATGCTTGAAGGGAGGATAAGGAGGGGAAAGGAGATGTTCATATTTATTATTAAAATGTCTAATAAGTTACATAATGCATTTTTAGTGTAAATTTTAAATCTGACAAAGTAATATTTGTGTAATCTTTATCTTTAAATTTTGTATTGTACACTGAAAAAGTCCAATGAAAAAAAGCATTTTTAACATACGATGTTTTACTTATTGGTACATGAAACATGTGTCATCGTCTACAAATCCTGGCTGGCACATGTATTGTTATTAAACTAAGTATTTATGTACAGTCAACTATTCCTGTCATTATTTTGTAAAGCAATAGTTGGTCCGCACACACTCTGCGGTATTGTAAAGAAGTGATTCTATGGTAGGTGGAGGCAGTGAGAGTTGATACATAAGAAACACAGGTTTTATATTTTAGTTGATTTATAAATTTGTTAAGAATATTTTCTATTCTTGTTATACATATATATGGCATACTGGGGATTCCATATCTGAGATGCGTATTACAAATGGCTTAAGAATATGATCCAACTCAAGAAGTATTCGTTCTTAACGTCTTATGAACCAACTTAAAAAGACATCATCATCTCATGTCTGCTCACTTGTTAAAGAACTGTGTCCAAGAAGTGCCTTTAAGCATTTCTGTAAACTGCCAGCTCCTGTGCATCCTCCCAAGTCAGGTTTGCGTCCCGTAGTTTTGACATAATCTGCCGGCAAACTGTCAGTTGTGGACGTCCAGACCATCAAGAACCTTCTTTGAAAAGTAGACGAGCGTGGTTAAGGCTATCAAGAAGGTTCCACAGTATATGGCCCAGCCAACCATTTAGCATCCATTTTTTAACTACATATTTTCATTCATGATAATTCTTTCCAATCATTTTAAAATAAGTGCACATAAGTTACAAATACAAAATACACTATTACATAACTTCAAAAAAAACTGACAAAGGCATGGCATGTGTGAGGGTTAACATTTTATTTTAAATTTCAATAAAGGCTAATGGAAGAATACGATAGACAGCAAAAAAAAAATAAGTGCTTATATTAGAAAACATTTTTTTGACGATAAAAATGAGGAATAATTATTAAATAAATGCCATTCATTGAAAAAAGAAGAGATGACAATTGTTCCCAAAATTTGATGCGTCCGTTTTTTTGCTATTGCCTTATACACAAAGTCATACCACCAGGGCTTTTCTTTAGATCCATAGACTTTTCTAATCCTAGGTTTTTTGTATATTTTTTTTTATACAGTTAATTTCAACTTTCAAAGACTAACGATAATTAACGAATTATGCAACCCCCTTGAATGAATTTAAACCGAAAATCAAAAAATACAAAACATATACATGTAGAAAATGAAGGTCTAAAATTAGATTGATTTGGAATCTGAGAAATATTTTTTTTAAATAAAGGCAATAGAGTTTCAAAAAAGGAACAGATAGAATCTCAAAACTCATCATCATAAGCCCTTTTATTTAGACCCTGTACATGACAAAAAAACATTTACTATTTTTATAGAATAAAATCTTCCCTATTGTATGCCGTCAATACAATTGAATTCTATTAGCTTGACCCTTCTTTTTGCACAGAAATAATATTGTATTACTTTTAACGTTCATATATTTTTATTTTTTTTGGATAAATGATGTTTAACTCGTTACATTTCCAGTCAGAGGAAGCCCTTTAGAGTGTGGAAGTTCCAATAAGTCAAATAAAAATATAGACATACATTAAGTACTGTTTATGTTGGGTGTTAACGTGATAAAAAAAAATAACTAAGAGAACTAGAAAACACAAAAAAAAACACAAATAAGTCAATAATGTATTCTCTGACATTATTTTACAACAAATTAGTCAATAATTCATAGCATCTTGTCCGTGCACTGCGCAAATATCGCGAGCGATTCCAGAAGCGTATTCTCCCAATTAAACGCTAACAGAACAAAGTGTCAAAAATAGTTACTTGTCTTTGCTTGACATTCTATTTAAATGGCTTATAATCAATTAAAGTAATGCTAGTATACCCAAAAAACTAATAAAATATCTTGTAGGACCGAAATTTTTTTTATAAATGATCTATCCCATTTTTTTTGCTGCTCATTTTTGTATTTGGAAACGGAAGCAATTTATATGAACACCTAATAACTGATATAAAAATATAAGTTGTGACCGAATTAATCAACAAATTTTATATGTTTTGTTCCTGGATTTTTTTGCCAGTGTCTAATTTAAGTAAATAATTGTAAAGCTCACATTTAGTATAAAACTTTACTTGAATTTAGTACCTACGCTAAAGTTTTGGGATTACACTCAAGACCTTTAGAAGATATTATTCTAAACTGACCTTGACTAACGTTAATTAAACTAAGGAAATACTACCGCTGATTGTCTTAAGTTAAGACCAAGTTTAGTATGAGGTCGTTGTTTGAATAATGGCAATGTATTTGTAATAATTATTCAAAGACGTTTTCAATCTGATTTTTCTTAATTTTAATTTTTTAATTATTTTTAACAAACAAGAAAATGTAAAATGACCTTTTTTATTTTTATTAGATTGTTAATGGTAAATTGGTAAGTTCATGCTATTCAAGTCGTAAAAAATCAGTATTTCTAATGGCTTAAACTTGAGGAACCCAAATATATTCAACGCAGATTCGGTCAAAAATAATGTCTTCTTTTACAATTAAATAACAAAAATGTGCAGATTGTATGTACCTACAAATTATATACTGGTAAGACTGCCAGAGACAAAATGAAAACGATCAACGCGCGGACAGGTCAGTGACAAAATGGCGATGATGCGGAGGCACGTGCGATTTTGGGGATTATGAGACGGATAAAATCTGAGGAAGGCTCCCATGAAGTCAATTAAGGACCTGAATCGTGAATTAAATAATTTTTAAATCGTCTAGATCTGGCACGGTAACTGAGTATCGTGTTTATTTTATTTTTGGGTTCCCTTTGGCTAACCAATCCACCCAAATAACGCCATAACCTTAAATATTATTTTCAGGAATTTAATAGTTTATTATCCTGGATGATAATCATACATTCATAATAATGCTCGCCATTATGGGAAAAAAATTCTAATCCTGTTTAAAATTTGTTTATCGGAATTTTCGTACATTTGATTATTAAAGGACAAACATCCCGCTTGGATTCCATAAATTCATGTGAAATCTGCAAACATGTAGATGAAATGGAATTTCCTACGTCAATCGATAGATTGCATTAAATATTTCAACAGGAAGATAGGAACATGTCCAAACGATAAGATGACAATTATAATTAAACCTCGTGGCAGCTTTCTCCTCGGATTCCTTCGGTTGATATGTTTTATGTTAAACAAGCGGACCCTACAGGCGTTGTCCTGCCTGACGTTAGCTTGCCTGCTATTAGTTTGGAAAAATACTTTTCATTGATAAGTAGGTACCTAGGTACTTATTTATAGTTGAATTCCAAAACATAAAAAAAATGATTTTCAAATTTAGAATTCTTTTTGCAAATTTCGAGCTCGGCTCTTCTCACCAACAGGGGTGCACTTTATGGGTGAATTAAATTTTCAAAAATGTATTGAATGTCGAAATATTATTTGAGAACCAAAAATCCAGTCAAAAAAAATAAATGAGAAGAACTTAAAAGGAATGTAAGGAAATAATCTGATTGGGATCCATGAAAAGCGAAAGTTGTTTGTCAACATTCAAAAACAAACTTTTTTTAAACACAAAAAAACAACCCTGGTTGATGAAAAAAATATTTATGCTTACAACTTTTTTTATAGATTCGATTGAAAATTTTAATATCTACGATTACGCGCAGCGCAAAGATCTACATTTTGATGAAAACCGCACTTAAATCTAATAGAAAAATTATATATATAAAGATAATATAAGTTTTATGTCTCATGATTTTTTTATTGAAACATATTCATTTCTCTCATATATTCAGACAATAAAACGCTTTATAAATCCAGATATTGCGTTATTATAAGTTCAAAAAGGCGGAGTACATTGTATTGTTTATAAATGATTTAAAATGAACTCTGTGAACACCATTCGAGCGTTAGTAATTTCAACTTTCACGCTGTTCTCCTGGTTGAATCTATGAAAGATCCTGTAAAGGAATATACGCTTTTGTTTTTCTAGAATTACATTCTTTATGATTGAGTTGGTTGGTGGTTGCATCTTGAGAGGGAAGCGTAAGAGACTCGATAAGTCAACTTTGATTGTATACATTTAACTCAACTCAGAGCATTCATGGAACGAGTTATCGTGGATTCTCACACTTCCAGTTCAACGCATCACAATACTTTATAAAAATTAAACTTTTCCCTCCTGCCAATTATTTCAAAGAAGCCGAACTTTTCAAGCTAAAAACTGTAATAGATCCAGTCAGAGATAAAACAGTTTACGTGAAATCCCTTACTGGATTTAAATTCTAAAAATCTAGGCTTGCGCAGACACTTATTTTTCAAAACACCAATGCAATTCCTTCGTGAGTTTTTTTGTTGTTTATCTAAAAGTGTTTATCTTATTTGAAATTTATGTATACTCATTGTAAAATGCAAAGAAAAAAACATCATAAATTAGAAAAAGTACAACAGCATTGAAAGCACGGATATTGCCATTTTTGACAGTAGATTATTTAGGTATAAGAAGTACATATTTTTATTTTTTAATATAAAAAAATAATAAAATTTTGCACCACAACAGGCCAGGAGGCCCAATTACAGTGTTGAATTACATCACAGAATACCCAGGCTTGATGAAAATCACATTTAATATATGTGTTCTCACCGGGAATCGAACTCGGAACCTTCCGTGTGTGAGTCAAGCGTCTTGACCACTACACCACTGAGGCCGCCGTACACGGCGGTATACATACAAGATGCATTTTGGTATTGATAAATTGATTTTTTCCCTTTTTTTTAATCATTTACAATGTTCGTTTTACTTCAATGTGTATTTTATTAGTTTTAACATATAAAATTCAAAGTGAAAATTCAACGGTCTTTTTGAAAAAAATCATCCGTATTTTAATTTATTTTTCATTGTTTGTTGACCAAATAATATGGTTTTTCACCATAACTTTTACACCTGAACCAGTCAATGGCAATCTTTTTGGTAAAGAAGGAAGACAAACTTTTTCATATTTACCTACTAATTAACATATCTTGTTTTATTAACTAGTTTTTCTTCTTGAATATTTTATTTATATTTAACTACTTGTTAATATGTCGATTTTTTTTTTGATAATTTTTATTTAATTTAAATTCTGTTTTCGTTCTATTTTTATTTTTTAATTTATTTTATTAAAGTCTTTAATTGACAGAAGACCCTATTACAGGGGTAAAATTAAGATTTTAAAAAT
Organism: Micrasema longulum; assembly: GCF_059751315.1. Lineage (NCBI taxonomy): Eukaryota > Metazoa > Arthropoda > Insecta > Trichoptera > Brachycentridae > Micrasema > Micrasema longulum. The sequence goes on along the minus strand of NW_028278887.1, from coordinate 89,401 downwards.
GCAGCTACTCACAAAGGCTACATAAGGCAGCGAAATATACTCTCATCCTCTCTTGTGCTCCTACCTTGCTTGGCTAGATCCCGAAACAACAGTCGGGTTCGTCAGACATTATTGCGGGTCCTTAAAGAACAAGAGCCTTCCTGATTTAAAGTTAAATCCTCCAAGTATTAATATTCTGCAGAGAAGCAACGTTTTTCATTAAAGCGCAAAGCTACAGAAATATAACTAAGAACCTTTTCAATAAGTTAACTTGTTATTAATCATGTTGTTTTACATGAAAAATAAATTAATTGATTTGGTTTTGATTAAAAACGGTTTTAAATCATATGAAAATAAATTCATCGTTATTTGCGGCAAGGCAGGGTCGGATAAAAGTAATTTTTCATACTTTTATATTTCCATTACTCTTCTCCGGTCAAATGAACCGCTGAAATGGGATATCTTCACCGCTAAAGCAAAATCTTTCAAACGTTTATGTTGAGCAATCAAAACTTTTTTAATCAACCTTAATAAAGGAAAACTTTTTAAAACAGCGACTTTTCCGAACACTAACAGTTTAACGAAAATATGTGTATTTGCATTTCAATTACTTTCGTATCAAGTCTCAAAATTTATTTCTCCTCAACTTTTGATGAATAATCATTCATGCGAAAATCTCGAAGTTTGCTCCCAACTCGTTTGAAAAGTTTCTTCGTTAAGTTGCTAATTGATTTTAAATATACAATTAGTAGCGAAAACTCTGGAAAAATCGTTCGTTATTTTTCGACTTTGCCGATTCAAATAAACAATGCGAACTCTTGATTAATTGTTGTAAATGAGTTAACGGTCTGTAGCCTCGTTACGAGAATTCGTTTATTAATCCTCTTTTGGCATTTTTTCTTCCAGTTAAAGAAACAAAACTTTAATTTTGTATAGCACTAATTAAGCTAACTTTCGAAAAAAATTACCACAACTTAGCACATCGCTAATGACTGTTGCGTTGGTTAATTTAATAAATGAAATATTTTTATTTTTAATTTAGTTTTTAAACACGCATTGCGATTGCAATCAACTTTTTTCATAATATCGACAACTTCTATGATTTTAGTTCCTACAATATATTATTGATAGTTCATGTACATTTTTTACGAAGGTTAAAGACAATAGTATTCGTCAATTGCGTGAGGTTACAAATATAAATTAAAGGTTGAAACATATATAAAAAAATAAAAAAAAATAAGTATTAAAATTTTTATTTTTGGTTTATTTTGTTTAATTTTAATTTGATTTTATTTATTTTTTATATTGTTTTTGTTGCATTTATGAGCACCGATCATTTTTTATTAAAAAACCATTTCAACTATAATCAATGTACTTGTACCGATGTGATTATTTTTTAATTTCATTTTTAAAGGTAAGGTGATCAAACTTACGCCTCAGTCCAGGGACATTGAAATATTTTAATGTTAAACCAGCTTTATCGTTTACCCTGCTAGATATTGAACCCGGGACCTTAAGCAAGGTAGGCTAATGCACCAATCACTTTACTACAATGTCGACTCATCTCCAATCGATTTTCTCTTTGTAAAAAAATTCCAGATTTCTGGCTCTATTTCACACATAGAACTGTATTGTTCATCCGTTTGGAAATAGAAATAAATATAATATAAAATTCTAAAAAACCATGCTAGTCTGACAGCGTCACAGGGGCGTTAAAACTTGTGATTGTTCATCAAAATAAGTCGATCAAAGTGTCGATAATTATTTATTTCGAGGATCATTCATTCAATTTATTATTGCAATGAACTTCCTATCACTAAGAAATTTCAGTGACTTGCATGAATGTTTTAAATCTAACATCTTTTATACTCAGAAGACGAATGGAGGTGATAAAACTATTAGAATTAGTAGAAATTACTACGTAATAACTCTTCATCATAATTACCAACTTAAACCAATCGTAACCTTTCATAAAGTGACATTCATTGGCAAAGTTTAATGACAAATATTTTCATAGTAATCACATTTTAACCAAACTTTACCAAATTTAACTCTTAAGTTATGGAACAAGTTGTCCCTAAAATGGCCGTAATATTATTAAACTTACTTATACATTACAACCGCTGTACTTTTTTAATTAAAATGTTAAAAAATAAAAACGAATTATTAATTGTCTATTGTTGTACTAAATCTAATATAATTAATATGCAAATCGCCAATGAGGCAGAGAAAAGTGATACAGGAAATGGTATACAATTTTTTTTTTCTTACACGCTATAAAAATTGGAGAATTTAATTAGTATGAAGTGCCAATAGACGCCCCAGTAGGATATATGCCCTAGGTTCAATTATTACAAAACCTAGCGCTTGTGGGCACCGTCACTCTGTGAGTATATTTAACTCATCAAACTCAACGTCAGTACTAACGACTCTTTCGTGTTTGGTGCATGTGTTGCTTTTTTTCGACTGTACAAACAGAAAAACGTGTTTTTTCCTCACTGAAATTTTATAATATTTATTATTTTCAACAATGTTTGATTATGTCCAAATGCTTGCAGACTGGCTGGATTTCCTCCTTAGGGAAATGGTGAATGTTACACAGTGTGTAAAGTGGCCACTTAAACCAGCCAATGACAGGTCATAAGCCCTGTAAATGCCTAGACTTCCAAATTTCTCCTCGAAAACTTTTTCCCTCTCTGTTGAAATAAATTTAAATATGAACAACTCCCTAAGGAGGAAATCCAGCCAGTCTGCAAGCATTTGGACATAATCAAACATTGTTGAATTACTACCTGGTAAAAGAAGAAGTATAAAAATTGGAAAATTGTTTCCAGGCGTTGCCTAGTGGGTGATTTGGTTCAGCCGGATGAATCTCACCCACGTGATAAAGGTTTCAGCTCTTTCACTTCACAAAAGTCAACAGATGGAAGAGTTGAGGAAATGTGGATGTTCAAACATGGGCAGAATGGTGAATGTTACACAGTGTGTAAAGTGGCCACTTAAACCAGCCAATGACAGGTCATAAGCCCTGTAAATGCCTAGACTTCCAAATTTCTCCTCGAAAACTTTTTCCCTCTCTGTTGAAATAAATTTATTATTTTCTTTTACTGTGGTTATCAAGATCTATAAAGTTTATATTTTATGTCTTTACGTTATTTAGTACCTCTGGTACAGTGTAATAAGATGTAAGGGTAGACGCTCCGTTTTAAACATATAGGGTAGACGCTCCGTTTATTTTAATTGTAAAAAATGTCACGTCATTTTATACGGAAAGCTGAAGTACCGGAACAAGAAATGGTCTGAGAAAGCATAAGCAAAGGCAGTGGAAAGAATTTGGAACAGTGAAATAGTAGTGAATCCATCAAGGACGTCAAGAAGACGAATCCTTAAAGGCGATTATTTTTTTGACAATATTTAGCAAATCGCCATGATTAGATTTTAAAAATTGCATTAATAACAAAAGTATAGATTTTCTTCTCATCAGAAAACAATTTGTAAACTAGCGTTTCAGGTCACCAAAAAACTGAACACAGGCAATATAATAACACAATATACAAATGGCTAAAATATGGATAAGTTAAAACAATAAATAAAATTTGCCATTTTTGTTATTTTTATTTGTTATAGACAACATGTTAAATTTTAAAACTCTTAACATTAAAAATATACTAGATTTATTTTCTATTTTTATTTTTATTAATCTTAATACGTTTTAAGTAAATACGGTTTATGTTATAGTCTTTGTTATTTTATTTAAGAGTTTTCTTTGCAGATAAAATTATTTGAAACGGTATGTCCTTAAAACAACTGTTTGGTTTAAGGTCGTATATCCGTAATAGAGTGGGGGGTCTAACCTTACCCAGGATGATAGATGGCCAAAATTAGTACTTGCGTAAAATGCATGCTGTATTTGGATTCAGTTATTTCAGTGCGCATTATATATATATATTTATATGAATAAAATTTGTGTTCTTTGAATTTTACAGAAAGTATTGTATCGATGTATCTTTAATTAATTCGATGAAATGTGGGACAACTATTTGCACTTTACCCTATATGGAGAAATTGCTCAAAAATGTATTGAAAAATAAATTTAATACATTTTTATAATGATGAGCTACTTTAAACTACGTCACAAGTTCTTGCTAATCAACCAATCAACTATTTTGTTGGATAGATTTCCGGTTTCCGGAAAGACAACTCACTATTCAGGACAACTCCCAGGCGATAGCTAGTGACGTTTTGGGCGGAGTAATTTCAAAATTACAAAATAAAAATAAAAATCAAAGCAATAATAAAACAACATTTAAAAAAATAGCGTACTTACTTTTATAGTTGATAAAAAAATATAGAATATAATAGCCACTGAGATCCCGCATTATTATCATTTATGAGATTTATTGACAAAAAATGATTTAATGTCAAACATAAATTATTATAAAAAACATTTAAGTTTGTAAGTGAAAATTCTTGATGGAAGTTCATTGTAATTTATTATATAAATAAAACACGAGTGAAACTTTAATCCACAAATTTGGAATATCCAGTGACCGTCTCGAAGATGTCGCGAAAGCGATGAAACCGGTCACTGGATATTCCAAATTTGTGGATTAAAGTATCACTCGTATTTTATTTATATAATAAATAAATTATTGTTTTTATAAATTTATTAATCATACATAATAAATATTATGTTATCTTTCAGAAAGGAATATATCTATTATTTAATCAGACAAGACACTGGTGGATTTTTGCTAACGATAAAAACTGAGAAAGACATGAAAACACTAAATTAACCAAATACTTACTTGAAAATGTACATGTTTTAAGTCTTAATAATGAGCGTGCGTATACGAGAAGATGTATGAACGTTAAGTAAGTGCGGTATGTACGCATATACCGAGTGGTATGGCATTCCATATTTTCTGCTTACATCTACGGGGAAACGGCGTCATGGTTTACTGTCTAAAAAAATGTGTTTGAATGATGCAATTATTTTTTTGTAATGATTGGATAGTAAAAAGGGTAATAATTTCTGTTGCTTTGTGTTAAAAAAATGTTGTTTTTTTACTCAATTCGGCCAAATTTTTTATATTTGACATTTAGTGATTTTAAAAACATTATTTTATTTGGTACTGAATATCAAAATAATAATTTATTTATCTGATTTTTTAAGAAACAGTTTCTTACTATAAACAATGAATAATGAGTTTAATTGTTTCAGAAAATCACTTAATTACCCATGGGCCCGGGGACATAGCTGTCGATGAAACTACCAACCAGCGGCCTCTGTCATAGTTTTAATAAAATTTAAATAGGTGCATATAATTCAAATACATTTTCATTATAAAACTTCAAAAAATTATAAAATTTACAACTTTTTTCAAACAAGACCCCAATCGATACAATTTTTTTTAACGTATACTTAAATTATTTTAATTTAAACTCTTTTATTTCCATAATTATAAAAAAATCATGATTTACAAGCCATGCTTGCACTTGCATAAACCATAGAAATTTTTACATATTACAACAGAGATGAAGAACATTTAAGAGAAGGTAATATAGAAACCTAGGCATCTACATGGCTTATGACCGGTCAATGGCTGGTTTAAGTGGCCACTTTACACACTGTGTAACATTCACCATTCTGCCCATAGCTAAGTCTATAATCCTTTTATTCATTCAACTGTTGGTGTTTGTGAAGTTAAAGAGCTGAAACCTTTATTTATGCGGGTGAGGTTCATCTAATTTTTTTATTTAACCTACATACTAGACAACGCCTGAAAATGTTATTTATAATTTATTTATTATTATTTTATTTACAATTATAATTTGGACCAACTCAAAATATTGTCCATAGAAATTTGTTTAGTCTCCAGTCTCCATGTCAGTCATGACGAAACCCGGTCACTGGTAAAAATTTATAAATAAAAGTCTAAGAAAGCCATCTAGTATATTTATTATTATAATATATTATTTGGACTTCATGAATTTGGCAATAGTTATTCCCACGTATCTGATATATTTAGTGTAGGGTATTAATCTTATAGAACAAACCTTTTGAATTTTTTCAAAGATAGTGAATGGTAACTATATTTATTTATTCATGCATTTCATAATATATACAGTTTTATGTTCACTTTGCCCAGCCGTATGAAACAGTACTTATGATTTTCTTGTTGTATTGCTGTAGAATTTTTTTATTATTTAAACTTTCTACTGAATATGCTGTTTAACTTTAAGGTTATTTTTTTATTATAAATCTTGTATAATCTTTAGGTTTATTTTTTTTTATGAATCTTAGGAAGGAAATTTATGTTATGAAAAAAAAAAATAATTTAAGCCAATTATGTTAGTATTATAATTGTCCGTAAAAGGTAGATTTGCCATTTATGTTAAAAAAAACTAAATAAATAAAAAATAATTCAATTGCTTAAAAAAAAACTGAATTCTTTTAAATGTTTATTAAGGAATATTTTTTTAATTATGTGAAATAACGTCATCAACGTTTTCTTTGTTTTTCATTGAAAACCTTCAAATTACATTGTAATCCTCGCAATGTATAAATAACTTCACTTTGATGAGTTTTGCTTTTAAACTTACGTGAACTCGCTAAGACAAACATCACAGAGTAAAGTTGAACGGAGTATTGCATTTCGTATGAGGCATTCAAGTATTAACTTCGCTTCCAATGTTCTCTGAACACAACCGGAGTTATCATTTTGTATTGTTTTAAAAATGTCAAAGTTGCAACATTTATGCTCTATTATTTTTTTGTGAGTCTATCATACAGATGCATACTTACGTATAAGCATTTTATCTTCTGAGCCTAGTAAACATATTGTTGATTAATAGCACCTTGGTAAGTAATTCTCTTTTTTCAAAATAATCTTTAAATTACAGGTTCTACTGAATTAAAAGCATGCAATTCGCCAGCTGGTTCTTGTTTATAGTTTCGTTATATCCTCTTCTAGAATATGCTTCCGTGGTCTGGTCTCCATTCTATGTCAATCGCCTAAATTACATTGAATCAGTCCAACATCGCTTGCTTCGAAAAGTAGCCTGGATGCTTGGGCTAGAGGGGGATAATTATTCTTATGTTGATATAGAGTCAATGTTAAATATTTCTTGTCTACAAAAACGTAAAACTAATATTGACTCCATATATATGTTCGGCATACTAAATGGTATAATCGATGTTCCTGGGACATCGATCATTACTGGGACAAGTAAAATTCAATACTCCGACTCGTCGGTTGAGAAACAATGAAGTACTGTTCATCGATCAGCACAGAACAAACTATGACCTTAATTCTTCAATGACCCGTCTTTGTTGTATTGTTACCTCAAGACAAGATCTGGACTTTTTGGTTAAAGTTTACAACGATTTAAACGAGCACTTAATAAATAGTTCAGATCTTGTCTTGATGTCCCTTATAGTTGTCAATGATTCTTTTTTTCTCAAAAATATTTTAAACTATTACATTCAAATTGTATTTATGGACAATGTCCGTTAATAAATAAATAAATTATATCCTTTGCCTACATTAATAATAGGGAAATATCACATACTACGAAAACGAAAAAAATATATGAAATGGATTATATATAATTAATTGTATTTTTGAAACCAATATGGATAATGTGGAGAAATATTTTCATGTAAAAATAAATTCAATTAAAATGCGTTGCTTTAAAAACCTCACATAATTAGCCTTGACAGTTATGACGTCAATATTCGTGACAATCTTCTAAACAAATGGGAATGAACAAAAATAAATAAACATGAATCGTGACGTATTAGACGGTGGCCAATGGAATGACCGTTTTTGAGGGGAATTCGAAATTACAAATTTAAACATATTTTTAATGCTACTTATAATTCGTCCCTGTGGTGTAATGGTCAGCGCGTTAGCCATGCAAGAAGTCTCGGGTTCGATTCCGAACATGGTTGATATGAAATCTTTATTAAAAGAGGATGTTTTCACAGAATATTTCAAAGTCCCTGGACTGGTATCAGAAGCGTTAGACTAATCATCTTACCTTCATGTAAAAAATATGATCAAGGTGCGCTGCGATTGGCTTACCAATACAGTTTTTTATGCACTGTTAGGAGCGGAAAGGGAATAATGATAAATAATAATTAGCAAAAAAACTTTATTTAATTGGACAGTACTTCATAGAATTTTATAACTGTAAAAATGTAATTAAAAAACGTGATATTTTCCTATTCAAGTTGAAAACATCGCGTTAACCGACAACGTTTTATTTAAAATTATTATTTATACAAAAATAAAATCCATCAGCCATTATTTGAACACTTATGTGTTGGGGCCAAAAGAACCCCGACTAATGTTGTGGTAGGCGAAGTTTTTGAAGTATCGTATTTTGTAATGGTATGATCGTGTAAAGCAACCTTTTTTCAGTCAGTATTCTAAGTGTCGCCACTAGAGAAGGTTCCGTTTGGCTGATGTGAATTTTTTTGTGATTGTTGTTTCGAATGCTTTTTGTTTTTTTGATGGACAATGGAGTGCGTCACCTTTAAGTTTTACACTCTGTTCGAGAAAACTAACACAAAAACGATTGAAATGTTAACAGCTGTCTACAAACATGATATTAACAGAAAAGTTTAAGTGTTTGAGTGATTTTCCTTTTTGAAAAGAAGTCAAATTTCAATAAATGACCAACTTCACTTTGGACGTCCTTCATCAGCTCAAATCATTAAAAATGTTGCTAAAATTGGCTAAACTATTATGAAAAACCGACGATAGACCATCAAATAAATTATGGAATTATCTGGAGCTACTTGGAGTTCAGTGCAGATGTTAAAATTCTGTATAAACACTATGCGTGCATGAGAAGATGAATAAATGTAGAAAAAGTGAGGTATGTATGCAAATACAGAGTAAAATGGAGTTCTATGCTCTCTTCGTACCACTACGGAGAAATGGCTTTATGGTTTGTTTTTTTATGTTTGGCAAAAGGTTAAACGTTTGGTAGATTATATACAATTATGTTTTATTTGCATACTCTTATTTATTACATGAACAATATACAAGAATAACAAAAAAAAAATTACATCCAAAGAAATGTGTAATTTCCTAACATTGGTTAACTTTTGTATGGCTGTGATGTCACACTAGTCAACAAACGATACAAGACTTGATACATTTTTCTTTTTTTTTTAAATGATAAAGTTGTATTTTTTGAAAATTTTAAATGTACATTTTCACATCGAGTTTGGAAAATAAAATTTGTATCACTATGCTAGATTTTAGTACAAAAAATATTTATCCTTGCTACGCAGAATGTCCACCTATACAACAATACATCTGTATAAGAGAGAGCTCAAATATAGAACTCATAACAAGGAAGACAGTGATGCTATTCTGTGGCCGGTATTGTGTGAAACAGATTCAGTCGGTTATGGACAGTGATGGGAGATGCATGCATGAACTTTGATCGGCGTGATTTTTAATTTATTTTTCTATAACAGGGCTAAATTAAACGTATTTTTTTGGAATTAAATTGTGGAAAATGAAATATAAAACAGTAAGTTTCCATGTTTTTTTTTTCAAGTGACTAAACTTTAGAATACTCCGTCTTTTGCTTGTGTTAACACGATGTTACATCTTCGCTCGCAAAATAATTATTTACCACAGTCTTTTAAGAGCAAATACGCACCGTTCTACTACTTTCTCTCAATCCATTTTTTGCCACTTGTACCTAGATGATAACATTATAAGGAACGTCTGTTAAAATAATAATAATCATGGTATATTAACAAAAAATAACAATTTATTTATCAACTAAATACATATATGGATCTATTTTATCTATCACTTTTAGTACACATATATACTGTACACATATGTAAGTAAATAACATTTTTTATTTTTTAACTTTTGCATACCCTGGACTTTTCACATTAGTTTCTAAAGCTTTAGAAATTATGTTTGAGCACCCAATAAAAAATTGCTTGTAAAGCAGTTATCGGGACCTACATATATTTTTATTACTTAGATAAAATTATAAACAAAATAACTAAAAAAACTTCTTGCAATATTATTACTTTTATTTAATTTTGATTAACGAGTGCTTTTGCATAAGAAGGCATCTTCAGGGCTAGTAAATTGGTAAAATTTACCAGCCCTGAAGATGCCTTTGTAGGTGAAAGCATTCATTGGTCGAAATTAAATAAAAGTAAAATTAAACCAAAAAGTTTTATTGATAATTTTATCGAAATCAACAACTACCGATTTTTATCAATAAATATCTACAAAAAACGTCAATATGATAATATTTTTATTAACAAATTACAACAGGGATAGAGAATACATTAGAAACGGGAATATGGAAGTCTAGGCATCTACAGGACTTATGACCTGTCATTGGCTGGTTTAAGTAGCCACATCACACACTGTGTAACATTCACCATTTTGCCTATGTTTGAACATCCATATTTCTTCATTTCTTCCATTTGTTAATTTTACTCAGGTTAAATAGCTGAAACCTTTATTGTTGTGCAGAGATTCATCTGACTGAATAATTTCACATACTTGGCAACGTCTAAAAATTATTTTCCAATTTTTAAACTTCTTCATGGACCAGTTGGTTTTTATTACAATATTTGAGTTTTTCCAAATGTTTGTAGACAAAAGACTGGATTTCACCCCATCGGGAGTCATTAAGATTAACAAATTACAACAGGGATGGAGAATACCTTAGAAAAGGGATTATGGAAGTCTAGGCATCTACAGAGCTTATGAACTGTCACTGGCTGGTTTAAGTGGCCACTTTACACACTGTGTAACATTCACTATTTGGCCTATGTTTGAACATCCATATTTCTTCATTTCTTCCATTTGTTAATCTGAACAACTCCCGAGGGGATGAAATCTATTCTTTTGTCTACAAACATCTTGACAAACTCAATTATTGTAATGTATTTTTATGTTATTTGTCAAAAAAACCTCTGCAAATTGGTTTTTTCCGAATAAAAACTTGTATAAAAAATGTGTATCGGTATACATATATGAATGAATAGCCAAAATACCAAATTCAGAATAAACAAGAATTCTCAACAATGAAAAAACCTCATAACTTTATCACGTAATGACAAATTACGAGGCAGAATAATACAAATGATTTGACTTATTTTACCACTTTCGTTAGCGAAATTTGGAAAAAGCTTTTAGCTGGCAAATAATCAGAAAGCTACCCTATAGTAAGTGCCTACAAAGGTATTCAGGAGTGGGACCATCAGGGTTGTATTGTGTTTTACCTTCGTTTTCATCGATTAATGTTGAAAGTCCAGCATAAAAATACCATTTTGTGTTAAATTATTCAACACACCTATTTTTTATTCATTTATTGAGTTGGCATCAATGATGTATATTTAACTTAATACGTCGCCTTTGCTATGATTCATGTTCTAATGCAGTACCTTATGTACCATTTGGTAAAATTAAGGGAGTTATTATTTTTTTATTATTTTTTTTTTGTTTTTTTACAATAAACATAATAATAAAACAGAGTATTAAAACAATAAATCATAATTACATAGCAATGAAACACATATTAATAGAAAAATAGTAAACAAAAAAATCCCACAAAGGCATGGTCTGTTCGTGGGTTTACAAGAAAATGTTAATGAATTTTCGCTCCTATAATAAATAAAGGACAGTTTTAATATTTTTGTGTAAAATAAGAAAAAAAAAAATATCATGTAAAAGATAATTTGGAATTCTTTTTTTACAGTAATTAAAAAAGGAAATAAAAAATATTAAAAAAAAAAACAAAAATATTCGTTATTATTAAAGGGCAACAAAATAAATCATAGATAAAAAGAGTTCATATATTTAGTTTGAATCCAGGATGGTGTATGTTTTTTCAAAGAAGGAAAATTTTGAAAGTTTGGAATCAATTCAATATTATCAGTAAAAAAAAGAATTAAAATTTTTTTGACCTATAAAATATGCATGTCTCTGTGCGAGCTTCGTTTCACAATGTGGTATTTCTAACACACGATTCCTTCTTTGACTTGATCTATTTGAATTACTTATAAAATAAATTTTGGTTCTTAAATATATATTTTAAACATTGAAAACAATATATTTGTCTTAGATCTAAAAGTTTAGCTTCTTGAAACAATTGAAAAGAGGGAAAAGTGCGATTTTTGTTAAGCATTATTTTTAATATTAATTTTTGAACAGTTTCTTATGGTAAAATATGATTGTTTTAAGTTCCACCCCATCAAATTATTCCATAGGATAATAGTTTACGCGTTTCTATTAAGATTTTTTTAATGTACATTTATATAAAAGTTACGCATGTTAAACAAATTTGCCTCAAAGTTCTCTATAATTTTATTAATTAAACAATTATACACTCCAAAAATATGTTGAATATTTCCCTCGGCACAAGATGCATATTCGCAAGAATTTGACGTGTTTTTCATTCAGGATGCTTTGGTATAACTCGGTAATACGTCTTCCGATTAGGATGTTTCTGAGAAACTTAGGCGCTCTTTATAAATTAGCACTTTCAATTTCGAAACGCCACAAAACCACTCCTGAGCTCACTCAATGTAAACATTGTAGTATCTCAGTGTCATAAATGTATTTTAAAACAATTTGGGTTGTTTCGGTTATTACCTGGGTAGATAACGCGTCAGGTATTTATATCCGACATGTCTAATATTTACGAAGCCACTTCGGGTGAATTTCGAAACATCCCTAGTAAAATACGCATTGGATATTTACGAATATGCACAAGGGCCATCAGTAAGGGAACATTTTCCATATTTTCATACTAATACTTCAATGTTATTATATCATTGTCGATTGTTTGTTTGTGTAAAATAAATAAATGCGAAAGCGTGTTTGTCGGTTTTTTTATATTTTTTATATTTGTGTTTCTTTCACGTCGCAACGGAGCAACCGATAAACGTGATTGTATAGGGACAACCGAAGAGCTGACAAGTGTCACAAACTACTTTTAATACCAAAAACAATCACTCCCTCAGGAAAATTCTTAGTTGAAAAAATCATAAATATTATTAAAACAGATTCACGATGCTACGTGCCAAAAACTAATGGATAATAATATTTTTGCATAGAGATAACTGGAAGACCGGCAATCGATAAAAGCTACTTTTCATGCCGAAAAATATATCATTCCATGGGGGAAAATCTTATCGTTAAACGACATAACTAATAAGAAAACTAATTTATCCCTATGACCGCGCGAATGAAGCCGAGAGTAACAGCTGATTTAAAATAAAAATACATTAATTTTCAATAAATAAATAAAAACCCACAACATTTTGAGTTGGTTCAAATTTTTGTAGACAAGGACTGGATTCAACTCCATTAGGAGCTGTTTATATTAACATATTACAACAGAGATGAAAAAAATTAAGAATAAGATTTTCAGGTTATGCCTAATATGTAAGTGAAATAATTCAATTAGATGAATCTCACCCTCATAAGGTTTAGCTCTTTAACTTCACAAACATCAACAGATGAAAGAATTGAAGGAATATTGATGAATAAAGATGATAATATGGGCAGAATGGAGAATGTTACACAGTGTGTAAAGTGGCCACTTAAACTAGCCATTGACAGGTTGTAAGCCCACAGGTTGATGCCTAGACGTCTTTATTACCTTCTCTTAAATGTTCTTCATCTCTGTTGTAATATGTTAATATAAATGAATACGTTTATTTAAAAACGGGAAAAATATCAGAAAGCCAAGTAAAGTCAGCACTCCACATTTATTTCAATAGTAACACGTTCTCCCCTTCTCCTGTGATTGTAGACTAATGACTACCAAAAGAAGCTTTTAAAAGTGCCAACAAATCGTGATTTTTCAATGTTTAGAAATTGTGTAGCCTAGCAGTCACGTGATCTATGGACCCAAAGAGAAGGTCACCGTGCAAAGAAAAAAGGTCTCTCAGTGTCCAGGTTAACTAATGATAGATTTCTATTTTGTTTTACCCAATTACCTAGATTTACGACGCTAACGCAAATAATATTGACAATATATTTTACTACACTCTTTGTGCTTCAAAACAGCGTCTATTAATTATTAAGAAGCGTTTCTATATCTCGATTTCTGGAAGTGTATATTAAAATCCAAATATACTGTAAGAGATCAGTTTGTATGTTTCCAATATATCCTAGAGCGAAATCTCATGCACTGTTTTACGCACCCAGAAGCCGTATGAATAACAGTCAGAATTTTTTTCCCATTATGAAGGCAATTTGTTTTCTGAATACGGTTTATTTATTTATTAACGGACATTGTCAATGTATACAATTTATAAAGTTTAAATATTAAACATTTTAAACATTTTTAAAAAAAAATAAAAATTGACAAACATAAAGGACATCGAGACAAGATCTGGACTATTTATTTAGTGCTCGTTTAATCGTTGTAAACTTAAACCAAAAAAGTCCAGATTTTGTCTTGAGTTAACAATACGACAAAGACGGGTCGTTGGAGAATTAAGGCCATGGTTTTTGTATATTTCGACAGTTTAGCAGCTACTTGCTTTCAATGTATTACCTTGTAAACAATATTTTGAGTTTGTCCAAATTTTTGTAGACAAGGACTGGATTCAACTCCCTGGGGAGCTGTTAACATTAACATATTACAACAAAGAAGAAGAATGGTGAATGTTCCACAGTGTGTAAAGTGGCCACTTTAACCAGCCAATGTCTTGTCATTTGTAACGTACCTGATATTTACGGTCTACATTGCGTAATGTGTTAAACAACCCGTAAAGTAATGCCGACTTAAGTTGTTAAATTAATTGAGTTTTTTGTTATAATGAGGAAGTTCGGTGGTTTTTTTTATTATATTTGTTGCTAATAGACTATTCAAGTCAACCAAAAAAAAAAAATTTTGGTTTGTATATCGTATTATCAGCGCTACGATTTTTTTTTAAATTTGTATTTCTGAAACAACTCCGCGTGTGACATTAGAGGTTCTTTTCCGGTTATTCTAGATAAGTTCATCCCATTGGTCCATCCACGGCAAGCAAACTGAAAGTCTTCCATAACTCTCATACCAGTGACGTCATTCAAAGTAAATTATTATAAAAATAAAACTTAGTTAGGTATCAGTGTTACACAATTGTGTAACAATGATAACAAAGTTTTATTTTTATAATAATTTATAATGAAGTGTTACGAAGTGAATGCCGATTCAATTAAAAATATTATTCAAAGTAGTTCGTTTTTATTCAAATGTTTTTAAAAAAAATTTTTCGTGTATTTTTAGAAAACTTTTCCGTAAAATTTAATGCTTCAATTCTTACCACGCGAAAGAAACTGTTTATTGTATCCAATTTTCCCGTATGGCTAAAGTTCCTCATTGACATTATGGTAAACACATTTTTTTTAAAACAGCTAGTTTCGCACGCATACATATTAAATACATTTAAAAATCAACATTCACTTTCACGTATTTTTTCAGTTCATTTATGTTAATGATCGTTTTCAGAAGATTTTAAACAATAGTTCAATTCAATGCTCGTACTTCTAAATTATTTGTAATTTGGGAAACGCATCGACCTATTAATACACGTAGACACGCCCTAAGCCCTCAAAAACAAAGGCGCTTAACTAATGCCAAAACGCTCAGTAATGCCCAACGCGTATGCCAGCCAGGTGACGTTTTGAATCAAAACCGAAATGCCTGCTTGCGTCATGAAAGCGTGTTAAAACCTTTCAGATAAACATTATGAAAGGATTGTGTGAATTTTCATTAGTTAATATATGTTAATAAGTGATTAACAAAGATTAAAATAATTCATATTCAAATAAATATATCATTTTTTATATGAGTCAAACTACGCTTAGCAACACGATTGCCAAGCTCTTCTTACTTACAGAGATTGTCCAAATGTTTGTAGACAAAATACTGGATATCACCCTCTAGGCCCCTAGGGAGTTATTAAGAAGCCAAACTACAACATGTATAGAGAACATTTTAGTGAATGGATTATGAATGTCTAAGCATTTAAAGAACTTATGATCTGTCGTTGGCTGGTTTATTATTACATCTTTATTTTTTTCATTTCTTCCAGCTGTTGGTTTTAGTGAAATCAAAGAGCTGAAACCTTTATTGTTGTGAAGAGATTCATTCGATCAAGTTATTTCACATACTAGGCAACGTCTGAAAACATTTTTTTCAAAAATAGGTGAAATGGTGAATGTTACATAGTATGTAAAGCGGACACTAAAACCAGTCAATGACCATAAGTTCTTACAATGCCTAGACTTCCATATTCCCTTCTTTAAAACGTTCTCAATCTCTGTTGTATTTTTTTTTAAATAAATGTTAATTAATATTATTTTTGCGTTTCCCAAAATCAAGTGAAAAAAAATAGGTATTAATTTTAATTGGTTATGCTGAAAGCAGCCAATCTACAATTTTGAAATAATGAGATGTTGGTTTTATCGGGTGCAGTTATGTCAATTCTATTTTCAGTTAAACCAGCCGAGCTGCTTTTGTACAAAAAACTGTAAAAATCTCCTTCTAAAAATAGAGTCTATCACAACAATAGCATTTCTCAATATGCAGAAAACACCCACAGCACTAGAAAAATCTTACGGTCTTTAAAAATCATTAAAATTAGTCAAATACATAATTAAATTCTTGTTTGTAATAAAAGTGAATTAATGTATTCATTGATTATCATTGGTCAAAGTCAAAAACATTACAACTGTTGAGTAGATTTGATTATTCACTCTTTTTACTAAGGTGATATAATTACAGATTCATTTTTCTATGGCTGGCTGCTTTTTGCATAACTAAGTTAAATTTTTTGGTCTTATATAAAATCTAAAAAAAAATCTTCTTCAATTCCTTCACACATATGTAAGAAGTCAGTTAGAATATGCTTCAATTATATGGAATCCCCGATATAAAATATATTTAAACAACCTAGAAAAAATACAAAAGAAATTCATAAATTTAATAAAATATAAATTTCACTGTAAACCAAATTCAATTCAAACTCTGGAGTATAGAAGAGAGATTGCAGATCAAATATTCCTGTTTAAACTAGTAAACAACGTCGTAGACTGCTCTTTACGTACAAGTTGTCTAGAATATCTTGTACTCAACAGAACAAGACTCCATACTACATTTAATTAGCCAGTACCTAGGACTAACTCAAGGAAAAACGACTTTTTCTTTAGAGCATGTCATTATTATAATACGGTTCTCTTCGGTCACGCAGACATTTTTCATCTCTCCTATATGATCTTTTAATATAATTATTTTTTATTTATTTTTTTTATATTTAACTTTTTGTACATAATGTTATTTGTACATTGGCGGGCTTATTGCCAAATGGCAATTTCTTCCAACCAACCAATAAAATAAAAGTTTTATTTTTATAATTCAAGTTACAGAACACATTCAATAGAAAAAAAGATTAAAAATTTAAAGATATATAAAAATAGAAATAAACGTATTTGTTTATAAATTACCTTAAATCGAAACTATTACTCAATGGGAAAAAGGAAAAAAGAGGAAGAAGGAAAGGAGGAGAGATTAAGGAAGAGAAAGGAGATGTTTCTTCAGACGTGATTTAAACAGAGATAATGTAGTAACATCTTTGATGGTGGATGGAAGATGATTCCACAGTCGAGCCGCATGGACACTATATGAGTTAGAGAAGAAAGAGGAATTGTGTATGGGTATTAAGAGAGTGCCTTGAGAATGAGAACGAAGAGGTAAACCATGAACTGATAAGCGTTGAAATTTTTCACACAGGTATATAGGAGCGTTAGGACTATGAAGTACATTGAACAGAAGTGAGAGGGAGTGATAGTCTCTCCGCTGTCTAATTTTGAGCCATTTCAGTTGCCTACGATAATCAGAAATGTGGTCATATTTTCTAAGACCAAAAATGTACCTTATGCATGTATTCTGAAGTCGTTCAAGTTTATCGAGTTGCTCACAGCTTAAATCAGTCATGGAAACATCAGCGTAATCTAGAATGGGTAGTAGTAATGCTTGTACAAGAGTGCATTTAGTACTAATGGGTAAGAATTTTTGCAACCTTCTAAGTGAGTGTAGACTGAAAAATATTTTGCGGCTTAATTCATTAGTATGAGCTCGCCAGCAGAGATGTTCATCCATTAGTACTCCTAGATTTTTTACGGATTTCCTGTACTGAATATTGGTACCATTGACAATAAGGGGATTAAGTGAAGGTATGTCTAGCTTACTAAGCAATCTTTGACTACCTGCAAACATAATTTGTGTTTTAGACGGGTTTATTAGTAAACCATACTCTTTTGTCCATGTTGACACGCAATTTAGTGTTTTAGACATCGATTCTATTGCTTTGCTGGTGTTTTCAGGTCTGCAATGTAGGTATAATTGTAAATCATCTGCATAGAGATGATATGAACAATTGAGACAATCTGCAATCGGATTAATAAACAGGGAAAATAGTAATGGTGATAAAACTCCACCTTGAGGTACTCCAGCGGCAATATCGACCCATTCCGATTGATGATCTGGTGTTTTGATGCACTGTTGTCTAGCTCGTAAATACGATCCGAACCATTTTATAACCGGTTGTGTCATATTTAGTGTTTTAAGTCTAGCCAACAAAAGATCGAAATCCACAGAGTTGAAAGCGCTACTGAAGTCGAGTAATGTTATCAAGGTTATCATTTTGTTATTCATTGCGTATCTAATGTCATCTGTAACCTTGATTAAAGCGGTAGTTGTACTATGGCCCGCACGAAAACCTGATTGATTGGGATCAAGAAGATTATTTGACAATAGATAATTATTTAGCTGATTATATACAACTCGTTCAATGACTTTGGAAAAAATTGGAAGAATAGATATAGGTCTGTAATCTTTGACAGAAACTGGCAAAGAAATTTTGGGAAGTGGTATAATAAATGCTTTTTTCCAAGCTTCAGGAAAATCTCCAGTATTTAAAGAAAAGTTTATAATGTGAGTAATAACCGGTAAGATAATAGGAAAAATAAAGTGTATCAATCTCATACTCAGCTGATCACTGCCCATAGATTTGGTTTTTATAGAAAGTAAAATACGTTGAATATCAGTTTCTTGAACGGAAGAAAATAAAAACGGTGGATAATTGTAAGAAGCTGCCATACTTAAACGTCGGAGAGTGTCGGATTTAGTTCTGACATCCAGTATTAGTGGAGGTGTAGCAAAGTGAGTATTGAGATCGTCTAGTTTGACAGTTGAAGATAATGTTATCTTAGGTTTACCGGCGCCAAGAGATTTTAAAAACGACCAGGATTTACTAGTAGAGTTTTGATTTAAGTTTGTGAGGATATATTTCCTTCTGGCATTTCTGCACAATTGGTTGCAACGATTTCGCAGGACTCTGAAGGCTTCCCATTTTTGAGATGAAGCATTTGACTTAAGTTTAGACTTTGCTTTGTCACGTTTCGCCATTAGTTGAATAATGTCACTGGTAAGCCAAGGGGTAGGTGGATATTTAAGTTTTACAGATCTCATAGGAGCATGAATGTCAAACAGACCAGTAATCATTCTGTTAAAAGTTTCAACTTTTTCATCAATGGTCTCTAGATTATTAATAACTGACCAGTTTAAACTCATGGCATCAAGTTCAAGTGATTCCTTATTAACGCTTCTAAAGTTTCTGGCAAGAAATGTGACAGGAAGTCTTTTGAGACATTTGATCTTATAGTTAATAAATAATAATTCATGATGAGAAAATCCGGAAGCGGTCAACTGTCCATAATTAGAGACTTTGTCAGGCATGGAAGTTATAATAAGATCTAAAAGAGTATGAGAAACTTGAGTGTGATGAGTAGGATCTAAAGGTAGCAAATATAGGTTGACTGAACTTATAATATCTCTCAAACGTTGGCATCTGGAGTCTTGTTTTAAAAGACAAGTATTAAAGTCACCCATAAGAATAACTGAGTGAAAATCACCTACCGTGCTTTCCAGCAATGTTTCCATTTCAGAAAAATAGTTAATATCAGGGGGACAATATACCACACCAATCATCATATCATGGTATTTGAAATTAATCTTTAAAAACAGATATTCAGGATGGCCACCACTGGTTTCAGATTGTTTTACAAGTGAATAATTTATTTCTTCACGCAGATATATACATACTCCACCGCCCCTTCGATTAGTTCGATCATTGCGGATAAGTCGATATCCATGTAAAGGATACAAAGTTGATGGTAGTGATGGTTTTAGCCATGTTTCGCTGACTAGAATGGCATGTGTTGACAAATCCGCAAATGTTGATAGAAAATCGGAGTAATGAGCTGGTATACTTTGAGCGTTTATATGACATACATGAAAGTCTTTAGGATAGCATGAAAAGTTATTCAAGAGTATATCATGGAGACCAGACACTTCCTCTGTGTCTGATTCAGTAACATCAGAGTGATAGGAGGAGAGAGAAGTTTCAGGGAGGGATTCGGTAATAGAGTGGAAAGAT
The DNA here is from genome assembly GCF_059751315.1 of Micrasema longulum. NCBI lineage: Eukaryota > Metazoa > Arthropoda > Insecta > Trichoptera > Brachycentridae > Micrasema > Micrasema longulum. Next base: position 68,919 of record NW_028278887.1, on the reverse strand, counting down.
TCACAGGAAGACGTGGAGGACATTGAATAATAGCACGAACTTAAGTAAGTAGCTACAACTAAGTTAATTAGGTTACAAAGTATATAAATATAAAATAATTCAATGTGTTTTAACAACACAGCACTTCATTTTATGCGTCAGTTGGAAGATTACAATAAAGAGTTACAATAAAGAGTTCACGATAAAAAATATATTTTAAAAAAAATACAAAGAAAACCTAAGGCAATAGCAATATACGAGTATATGTTTAAGATATTAAAACAGAAATAAATATATATTACTAAAACACAAGGTTTTAAAGAACACAAAAGAAATAAACTGATTTAAATAAACATAAAGGAAACTGACTTTAATATTGTAGAAGTAACAACAACATTAAAAGATCATTTCAAATGTGAATTGCTGTTAGTATAATAAATAAAGATTATAGAAAATGTATGGAAGTAACAACAACATTAAAAGATCATTTTAAATGTGAATTGCTGTTAATAAATAAAGAGTATAGAAAATGCATGAAATGAAAAAGTAGAATATAAATAATAAACAACTTCTATCTCTTACTTATAGTCATAAGAAAGAGAAAAACGAAATAAAAAAATTAAAAAAACAAGTTTTAGCTTACATAAATGAATAAATAAAAGAAAATATTATAAAATACAAAGAACAGATCTTTTAATAAACCGTTCTTTCAAAACCCATAGCGTATATTTGTTATTAACAAGGAAAAATAACCTAATAGAGACAATATTATGTAGGTTTATCAATTGAAATGACTTGGTTAGCGGAGTTATGTTCGCTAGGTATAGTATAATAAGTTAATATTACGCACTGATAATTAAAATTCCTGGAATTAAGTTTGAAAAGTTTATTAAATTAACAGTAAACTTAATAATTGCAAAATAATATTATGGTAACTATTTTGTAAGTATCGTATAAAATTTATTGTAAAAAAAAAAAAAAAATTATAAAGAAAAATACGTAAAGAAGAGATTTAATATGACGTGAAATGTAAGTCTATAGTCATAAGTAATTACTAATTTTTACATTCAAATGGATATTTAATTGACACTATTTTGACACCTACTTGCTTGTTTACATTTTGCAAGCGACATGGCAAATGTTATTTAGATATATATTTACTATTATGTGGCCAATCAGTGACAATATTATGTATATAGAGTATGCGCAGTGAGTAACCAATCAGTGATCAAATTGATGTTCTCATTATCGACACTAAACCAGAACAAAGTAGTCTATGGTAATAGATTATGGTCTATGGTACTAGAACATAGAATTTTGAATTTCTATTTATACATGTAATATCTAGGTATACAAACTACAGCTACAGATACAGTGGGTATACAAAGAAGTAAGCTAAACATAACCTAACATTAAGTCGCATCTCGTTTACCATAATATAAAAAGAAATAACAGCGATTACAGTGAAGTTTTAAAACAAGTAAATGAACATGATTAATAAGTTTAAAGCAAATATGTGATTAAATTCCATTTATTTAGCAACCGTTCTAGGTCGAAGATCTCTTTTCTTGCTGTTTGAAGATCCTGTGCTACGGGAGTAATCTTGAGTAGTGGCAGTGGTTTTGCAAGATTCTGCCGCTAGTTGAAGCTGTTCCATGGTACAGATATTCTTGAAGGTTCCATCTGGCATGTGAATAATAACTTTACCGTCTCTTGTCCAACAAGAATCAGGCCTAAAACTCTTACGTGCTTCTGAAAATATTTTGTGCCTCAGCGGTGTGAGATATTCGGTTAAAAGAAATTTTGTACCTTTCAATTTCCTTTTCAGAACCCACACATGTCTTTTTGTCCCGACATCAGAGAAGTTTATTAGAATAGGTCTCGGTCGATCCCCATTATTAGATTTCTTACCGACTCTGTGTGCGAATTCGACGGCCGCGATAGTTTTTGGTGTGCATCCGATGTCCAATAAGACTTTTTTAATCACATCAATCGGAGATGAATCCTGTTCATCGGCCCCGTGAAGCAGCAAAACGTTGTTTCTGGCGGCTGCCTCCAAAACATCCACGCGCAGCTCCAGACTGTCGACTCTCGCTCGGAGTGAGCTCAACGTTTCCAACATCTTCATTCGGAAGCTTTTAAAATCATTTAATATTTTATCTATCACTGACACATTACCAGCACTAGATTTTCCGGAGACTTCAGTTTTGGCTTGCAGAAGTTTATCCTCAAAACTTGACATTCTCTTTTCGAAAATATTTGAAATTTCACGTAATTTATCACTTTCAGCCATTACTTTTGTTAATTGTAATTGTGATTTGTGCTGTGTAGTTATTTTAATCACTTATTGCATCGGCAAACTTATTTTAGAGAAAAAATATTAATATTTCTATCGGAGTTAATAATCTACCGACATGTATCAATTATGTATCCCCGTACTGCGGGCCAACTGTTTGTCACACCTGATTTTTATAATCCGAATCATTTCTATTAAACTTATATGTTATTCTTATTCATATATTATGTAGGTGCATATAATATGCATTTGTGTGTTCGTTTTGAATCAACGTTCGCGTACTGTCAAACCTTATTTTATTGTTGTCATTATTTCGTATTTACTGCATTTTGTGGTTACCTACTGTATTGTATAGGACTCGTCACATTATTTATTCGATGTGTATCAGTTAAATTTTAAAATAAAATGCTTTTTTTTTCAGAATACGGTTTTGAAATTTGACATACTTTAAAAAAAAAAAAACAATTTATATCATTTCGTCATTTGAATTTTAACAAAAAGGTTTCTAACTTTTTACTAAGCTCTTTATTGTACCATTTTTAATATAATTTACAAGTGTTAAACAATTATTTTTTCATACTTACGCACCCACACACACGCACGCTCTCCCTCATTCATTCCCACACGCACATGTATCCTCTCCCTCATTAATTCACGCATACACACATTCACATTTACATGAATACAAACGTCACACAAATACAATTACTAAACTTATTTTCTTATATATTATGTGTCTTTATATTTACAGTGGATTTTTTTAATTGGCTTTAGTATTGTTAAGATTTTTCTAATTATTTTGTTTATGTAATAGCTGTAAAAATCCCAAATATAACAAAATAAAATAAATAAAATATGAAATATAGAAAATTTCTTATAGACAGTACACCCGTTTAGTTTACGATGTCAGTAATTATGTATGTACTCGTATATTCTTTATTATATTTTGTACATTTTACATTATTTTTATATAACTTTTATCTTTTCTTATTATTTAAATTTAAATTTAACTTTTTTGTATTTACTTTATTTTTATTTTATTTGCAACTTCTAAGTGCTTAACAATTCTTAATTGTAAAATTGCTTTTATTTTGATATGGATAATGTACTTAATCAATAGTTTACTCTACTGTGGAAAATTTATATTAACTGTTTTTACAATTTTTGTTTATATATATTCTTATTTTCTGTTTACAATATATGTAAAAACTGTTGTTTTTTTTCCAAATAAATACGGAATTTAAGGTAAGAGTCTAATTTAAATCTACCACAAATATATGTTGCAACATTAAAAAAAAAACTTTTTCATATACAGAACATGCGTATGCTCCAATTTTTGGTAGTACCTTGATGAATATTATTTGAATGCAGCTCTAATATAATTAAACAAACTAAGTTACTCTGAGTTCGTTTAGTAAAACAAAATATTCCACTTTATAGAGCGTGTCAATGAGTATTAATTGTCGATGAGGGAACGAGTCAGTTCTAGATGTATTGGTTTAACCCATTCAATACAGATAGATGGCATTTTCGAGAAGGGATTTCGGATATTTAGGCATTTACAGGACTTATGACGTGTCATTGTCTGGTTTAAGTTGCCACTTTTTACACTGTCTTTCATTTACCAATCCGCCTTTATTTTAACATTATAATATTATAATTTTAACATTATAACTTTTACAACAATAATTCCTTAGCTTATTTGTTGGTAAATACTAAAGACAAAAAATATAAGTGTTCCAACTCAGGAACTTACCTTCTTAATTTTAACGACTGTAAAAATACATGCTACGTAGGCCAAACGGGTAGAGCTTTTAAAACACGCATAAAAGAGCACATACAATCATGGTCCAATAATAAAGATAATTCAAATTTTGCCAATCATTTAATAGAAAATAAACGTTCCTTCGAATTAAAAAATAATTTATATTGCACCTCAAGGCCATAAATTTGACAAATTAGAAATTATCAAAATTAATAGATTAAAAAATAAACCCGACGTAGAATTACTGAATGAACAGATAACACATGTGCATTCTCCATTACTTTACCCATTGTAATATAATTTTACTAATGATTTTTTACCCTTTGTTTTTCAGAAATCATTTTTTACAAAACCACACTCACGAAGGATGGGACACTAAAAATAAAATAAAATACTTAAACTCATTAAAATAGCATTATATCAACTCATTAGTTAACCCAAAGAAAATTTGTTGATAATGATCCTTAAGATAAAAATAACTTTATTTAATTTACTTACATATAACTTTGAATTATCTATCCTTACCTCTGTTTTGTATAAATACATTTAACTCTTTAATAAAGATACCAGTCTCGAAGATGTCGCGAAAGCGATGAAACCGGTCACTGGATATTCCAAATTTGTGGATTAAAGTATCACTCGTGTTTTATTTATACAATAAATTATAACTTGTGATTTTTTTGAAGTCCAAAAACTGAATCTCAACTCAAGACATCCATTTTCTCTTTACTTAAATATTTTTTTTTATTACCTAGAGCTGTACATTAACATTTCTTATTTTACCACATTGTAAAAATAGTCCATTCAGTTTAATAAGTTTATGATTGATTAAATTAAGTTTATGTACCAACAAAGACGCGATTAATAATGTTCTGGACACACAAGTCTAGTAAGGATCCGTATTTCCGCCAAGTCAAAATAAAAATAATGAGACTACAGCCGTTCCAAAGATGGATTCGTATTAAACACAACTTTAGATGGAAATATTCAGAATGCCTCAGCAATTTATCAAACAGTCTTTTTGTTTGTTTTAAACGAGATATCCGCTTTAATGTTATGGAATGAGATTTTACGTTTAAAATATAAGCTGACCATAGTCAGTCTGGAAGGCTTAATGACTTTCAGTTAGGAAACGTTTGCAGGGTCCAATTTAAACTCAATTCCCAAGGAATAAAAAACGGCCAAAGCGCTATCGGTACAAAAGTTTGCGCAAAAAGTTGGCGAAGTGTGAAGATCGACGGGTGTTTAACTGAGAGAGCATTATGACACAGTTAGAAGTGGAAATGCGAAGAGAAAATACCGATCGAAATCTTTATCGGAGGAAACGTATTTTAAATTATATAATCGACTATAATGGTCTCTCGCTTTGAAGATAGAATGTTTAACCGTAAAAAATGTATTTAAAAAATTAAATTAAATGATGGATGAGGAATGATAATAGTCTGATTACTAAATGGGTAAGTTTGGCGGTCATAATTTTAAAAGATTGATATAGTTTTGTTTAATTTAAACAATAATATTTTAAAGATAAAAATTTTTGAAAACCTTTTTGAGAAGTGAATGTTGAAGTTTTGGCATTTGCGGGCTCATGTCATTGGCTGGTTTAAGTGGCCACGTTACACACTGTAGAACAGTCGCCATTCTGCTTCTGTTTAAACATTTTTTATATTAAGAACACATAAAAATGTTTTTTCCTTTTTCCCATTGAGTAATAGTTTTGATTTAAGGTAATTTTTAAACAAATACGTTTATTTCAATTTTTTTATATCTTAAGCTTTTTAATCTTTTTTTCTATTTAATATGTTCTGTAACTTGAATTATAAAAATAAAACTTTTATTTTATTGGTTGGTTGGAAAAAATTGCCATTTTGCAATAAGCCCGCCAATGTACAAATAACATTATGTACAAAAAGTTAAATAAATAAATATAAAAATAAATTTTAGGTCTACACAAATGTTTACTATTAAACCTTTCAAATAAAGTAAAACTATTAAGTCAATAATAAAAGAAGAAATATTAAATGGGTAATAAGAATAATAATTTTATAACGTATTTATTAAAACTCAATATGGCTACGGAAGTAAAAATGCAGTTTTATTATTTAACATGGAAACACGTGAAGTTAATATTATTTTAATTAAGTTATTAATTAATAACTGCATAAATCACTCACCGAGCACAAGAGCTAGTCCGTTCTTTGGAAAGTAACAGCTATAACATTAAACAAATATACAAGTAGATGTATAGAAAAAAAACTTCATGTATCAATTATGTAATTATATTCTAGTAGTAGTTCTACATTATCTCTGATTATATTAATCAATAAAACAAAAAAAACCTGTCTCTCTCGAAAAGATTTAAGCAATGCTATTAGATTGGAACACTTTAAAATTTCCTTTTCGACTTTTCTTTTTTTATTTAATGGGGCAGCTTGTTAAATTTTATATTTTATTTAATAACTGTAATAAAACATTGAATTAAAGTGATTAATTTTTTAATAGTCGTTTTCACAACAAAAAACATAACAATCGACGTCTTATATGTGCATAATATTTTTTTTCAAAAATCGTACAAAATATAATAATTTGTCAGCTACAGGTTTTAAAAACGTTTTGTTTTAACAAAAAAACTCTTTGTTGTATAGAAAACATCTGTAAGTAAATAACTAGGAAAATAACTATTTAGAAAAACAAATTATTATAATACTTTGGAAAGATCAAATACCTACTCAACTTCTGTTTATTTATTTGTTTGTGTAGATCAAGTGAAAATATCTTAATACCAATATTAATTTGCTCATTTCATACAAGACTCCTACCGAATCTTTGTGAACCGAAATTCATTGGACAATTATCAATTTGACCTCATAAACCACGCTCTCAAAACTTCATTACATTATTACAAACCGAGTTGTGGTACCCGAATATTAATTTGGGTATTACGACTATATTGTTGATTAATATGTTTATTGCAGGAATACAATTTTAATTCCTTACCTTACTGTAGAATTACATAAAAGTTTGAATAAATGCAGAATCTTATGCATTAAAAAAAAGGGAAATTAAATAAAAAACATGATCAAAATAAAACCAAATTTTTAAAATCTATTTTAAGATAATTATTTTGCAAATAATAATAGCATTTTTTAATTAATTTAGTTCTCGATTAATTTAACAGATAGATGCCTTTTTTGCCCACGATAGAAAATAATTCACCAAGAATATATATGAGATACATAATATATTTGTGTTATCAAAAACATTTTTCACTTTGTGGTATGACATTTTACACTTATATAATTATAATATTGTACAAACCACTTTAATTTAGAGTTATACTTCGACCGGTTTCGAGGTTACTACCTCATCGTCAGGAATTAAACTTACTTATAAATACTTGCGTTGCTATTTCTTTCATTTTTCTGTCTCTTTCATACATTATTTTATAATAAAAATAGCAACGCGAGTAATTATAAGTTAGTTTAATTCCTGATGATGTGGTAGTAACCTCGAAACCGGTCGAAATATAACTCTAAATTAAATTGGTTTGACAAATGTATAAATACATAAAGATAAATAAAAGTTTACTTTTTTTTTAATAAACAGGAAAACAATCGTGATACGGAGAATAATTCAAAGCGAATTTAAATTTGACAATATTTTCATTATTTTTGTTTCAATTTCTTTTGCTTACTTTAAAAACAACAACAACAACAAACCATCACGCCGTTTCCCCGTAGGGGTAGGCAGAGAGGATAGAACGCCATAACACTCTATCTTGGCATACAGACCTCGCTTCCTCTACATTTATACATCTTCTTATGCACGCACGCCGATTATTCCTACTTTTGACATGTCCATCTTCAATTATTTGATGGACTTGATCGTGCCATGTCTTTCTCGGTCTTCCTCGTTTTCTGCATCCATCAACATTTGCATCGTAGATCCTTTAAGCCATTCTTTCGCTGTCCATTCGCTCTACATGTCCAAACCAACGCAGCACCCCTTTCTTGATTCTGTCAATAATGCATGTCTCAGATTTACACACTTCACGGATCTCGACATTTGTGCACCTATCATACATCGTTTTACCACACATTCGCCTGAGGGATCGCATTTGACAACATTCAACCTATTTTCATCATTATTTTTCCAATTCCATACTTGGCTCCCATACATAAGAGTTGGAACTAGAACTCCGTTGTGAACTGCTAGTTTAGCCTCCTGCGATAAACATTTGTTTGCCAAAGTAGATTTTAGTGCACCGTTTACCCTGTTCCCGGCACTTACCCTCCTTTCAATATCTCTCTCGGCCTTTCCGTCCCTAGTAAACATACTTCCCAGGTACACAAATTCTTCTACCTGATTCAGAATATCTCCGTTCACGCTGATCTCACATTTAGTTATATTTTCATCCCTTTCAAAAACCATCACTTTCGATTTATCAACATTCATAAGCAAATCGCTTTTCTCGCATACATCGTAGACTTTTGTTACCAAGAATTAAAGGTCTTCTTTGCTGCTAGCAAGAAGCTCGGCATCATCCGCATACAGAAGACAGTTAACAGTTAAACCACTCATTTTTGCTCCCATTCTTAAATCTTTCAGTTCTTTCATACAGTTATCGATGTATATGTTGAACAACCATGGTGACATTACTTTGATTTTAAAAAATCGGTAAAATATTTCGTCATCCAAAAGCAAAGTGGAAAAAGTAATAAAAAATGAATAACAAAACAATTTCTTAGCGTCTATCCAAACTTCAATGAAATCTTTTTGGCATTTAAGGCTCATAATTTATAAAGTGTTTACGAAACTAAAAATAAAGCAAACATCGTAGTAAAATAGAGTGGAATATTAGTTTATATAATGGTCTATCAGTATGAATATGAACAACAAGTATTCTACGGAACTCTTTACTTGAATTTATTTGTAGGTTACAAATTATAATATAGTAGAAAAGTATTTTTTTAGTAGCACAGGAGAACTTCTTTGCAATCTGAATCATGAAGATTGGTTTGCAGCAAAGTCCTGCATATCTCTTTTTATTCTACCATCCCAGGTGATCCTGCTTCCAACGTACACAAACTCTTTTACGTTCTTAAGAATTACTCCAAACATCACTACATTTATTTGCTGCTCATTACGGTCCATAGTCAAGACTTTTTGTTACGAGACATGAATTTTGTTTATTTTCATATTGTATTTATTATTAAATACATTTTCTATGGGTGTCAGAACTTCAGTGAGTTCTTTTTATTTTTAGCAATCAGAGCGAAGTCATCGCCAAACCTTATCATGTCTGTCTTTTGCCGTATATTTTAACAATTTCTTTATGGCCCGTTTTTTATTTATCGCACACTGTATTTATCCATTAAAGCGTAATGGTGACAGCGAGCGCCTCTGTCTTAATTTGGCTTCTTTTTTGTCATTTCCATATGCAATTATAGCAACTTCATTTTTACTAGACATTTTTATTTGACTAGAGAACTAGATACCCAATAACAAGTGTCACACAATCACACAATATTTAACTTTAGGAAAAAAAACGTCTGATTATTATTTGAACTAAACGTCTTATCTCATAGATAATAGGGAAATACGAATACCGATAAAAATAAATGAAATAGATTTGGAAAAATTTATAGCATTTTCAAAATCTAAATGGATCTTGTAGAGAAATGTTTTCATACATAACTTACTATAATAAATTATTAAGAATGTCTCTTTAGCATTGACACTCATTGTGATGATAAGATTCATGACGATGTTCTACAAAAATTTAAACGGTTTCAAACAAAGTTCAAAAAAATATAAATCGTGACGTATTAGGGGCGTGGCCAATGCAATGACCGTTTTTGCCAGTATCAAAATTTTAAATAAAACGAAAATGTTATTCCTTACTTTTAATTATTGAAAAATTAAAAACAATATTTCGTAGACCCTTTTAACTTTAAAAAAAAAAAATAAACGCGATGTTTCCCTTTGATTAAATATTTTTCCTTACCTTACTTCCTCACTAATACACTTCATTAAAATGTTAATAATTCGTTTTTAAAATACTTGTACAACATCAATAAAAATAATTCAATCATTCAAGTCCTATAATGTAAAAAACTGTTGATAAAATCAAATAACCAATAGAAAGACAAAATAAAGTTATCGTGAATTGGTGAAGCGTATTATCCTTCCCACCTCCAAGTAACTTTACCTTAGTTCGGTTCAACCAAGCGTCTCGTCTGTAGGTGCTTACGTCACTGATCTGCATCCACAAACATATTGGTATAATAATCGAGTGCACAAATGCAGTTTTGTACGATACTGCGGTTACAATTGTATTCGCAATCTGCGCATCTAATTATGCAATAATATTGTACCTTTATAATATAGATACATAACGTATATCTCTAGAACTCCGTACACGTAGTAACGGGCCCTATTACCGAGTTTTTTTTTGCTTATTTCACTGTTTTTGAAGGCCTTTTTTTTCAAGTCCTGACTAATTAGGAATTTTCTGTGTTTAAGCAGAACCTTTTTTGTTGTATTTGTTTTTTTTTATTTGATGTGTTTAGCATATAACAGTATTTATCGATATTATTCCTGGCCGATTACTTTTCTTTCCCATCCTTCCCTTGAACCATCCTTTTGGTACCTACCTTACATCAAGATAGAAGAAATTCAATATTGGAAGATCTGGATTTGGAACAAAACAAACTACATTTTGACATTACATTAGATTGCCTAAATTTTCTTGGATTCGTCGCGCATCGTTGTAAAAGTTATTGTAAATCGTTACACAATTCATAATAAATTTCATCATCCAGTGCTTAAAATTGAAAAACATCCTCATCGTGTCAAAAGTAGGTCCATATCATTGTTGCTTTCCTTTTTTCAAATATTTCCAACCTTTTACAAAACTGAATGAAATTCGTTTTTTTTTTGCTTCAGTCCGCTTTTCGTTAACAGGATGATATTAATTATAATTATAGTTGGATCATTTATAAAGTGCCATTTTTGTGAAAATCACCTAAAGAGTACTTTACACTAAATAAATATCGCAGCACGTCTTTCAGAAACAGAGCGCGTGAACAATAAAAAATCTAGCTTCTATTTACATTGTGTTTTAATTTCGCAATAAAGTTTAGTGTTTGAATGCCATTAAAATAAATTTAAAAAAAACTTTTTTTTAAAAACAAGAGTTAGATGATAACAAATCTTGAACCTACTGAGCGAATGGACAGTTAAAATTCCAGAACCCATTTAAAAAATGTAGGTATTTGATAGTTGATCAAATTTACATATTGAAGATAGATTACTAATCGTCTTGCAGCTACAAAGCGCATAGACGAGTGAAATTCTAGTAACTAAAAATTATATTAACAAATTCACCAACAATAAACACTGAGCAGTGTAGATAATTTGTCAAGTGTTCCTTAAAAGTAAACACGAAAAAACTAAATAATTCGAACTCTGTTTTACCACCTTTGTTAACAAAATAATAATGTGTATCCGAAGGGCAGCTTATTTGAATTAATTTATACAATTGAAATCAAAGCTAATGAATTCCAATTAAAAGTCAATAGTCACGGTAATAAAAACTAAAAACTAAGTGAAGCTAAGTAAATTTACAAACAGTATCCAAAAGTCTTGGATTTTCTCCACCGAGAGTTATTTAAACATAAACTTGTTACACAATACACAATGTGTAAAGTGGCCACTTAATCCAGCCAATGACAGTTCATTAGCCCCGTAAATGCCAAAACTTCCATATTCCCTTCTCAAAATATTTTCCCTCTCTGTTGCAACAAATTTAACTCAACAAGTTAACACCAAAAATTGTCTTGGTGCGGTTGTTGTATTTACTAGTAATATTCCGTTTTTTTATGTATCTTTATCTCATTTTGATACTCAAGTAAAATATTTTAGTTAATAAAAAAGAAGCGTAAATTATTAAGTATAAAAAATAGCACATATCGAGATATAACACACAAATATTATGTCAAGTAGGAACCATTCACTGGGTATTAAAATGTCTATATTTTATCCATCTACTCAACATATGTTATTTGCACTGTAACTGACAGACGTCTTCATGTCAAAGTCCAACGTGTTCAAAACTAGGAGCTCAATACCGTAAAATGCCTCTGAAAGGGGCATTTCTACTTTGAGTTACCCTAAAGTTAATGCTCGTTGCGCATAATGTTTTAATATTTTGATGGGTTTATTTTTTAAAAAAAACTGGTCAGTAAGAACCGCCTTGAGGCTGTTTTACAGTTAGCGAATAAGTTGATTCGACTATTTAATTATATGAAAAAAGGGTTCAAAAGACTAGTACCAAAAGCGTTAGGCTTACATAAATGCAACAAAAGTTTAAGATATTCTGCATTTGAAGCATCAATAAGCTTTATAAGGCAAGCTCGCAGATTACGAAAAGCCCTAGGAGGTGGCATGCGTCAGGTGGGAGTTATAGCAGCTCCAGCTATTGTAGCGCTTGATGAAATTGTACCAGCTTTAATTGGTGATCACAGGCGAGCTAAATTCATTGCAGAAGCTATCAATGCCTTGAAGTTGCCAACATTCTCCGTCGATACTAAGAATGTCCAGACTAATATAATCCTAATTAATATCGACCCGGCGACCGATGTCACCAGTGAGAAGGTTGCGGAAAGGTTGAAGACAGTTACCCAAGCGGAGTTAGATCAGGGTTGCATCACAGCCGAAGGGCAAGGCATTACTGTACAGCTTCTATATAGAGACAGCAAGACAATGAGGATCGTCACATATTTCCAGATATCAGACGAAGACGTCAGTTATGCCATCAAAAAAATTGGCTTTGTGTTCAAAGAACTACACGGGAATAAGGGATTCTTCGGATTTTAGGAATGGGGAAAATTAATTAAGAGAATATTAAAGAGTGAATTTGATTAAAAAATATTTTAAACACAGTGGTCTTGAACAATGCATTCAAAATGCTGAATAAGATGACACAAATCAAATCAAATCAATGCTTTTCCGTTTGAACCATCCAGTTAGGGTAAAAATTTAATGATGACGATAAGCAAAACCACATTTAAAGTTTTTCATATGTCTTTGATACTATATTGAGACTATATTTTGACGAATATTTTGAGACATTATAACACAATGCGTCACATAAAACAATATTCGATACATCCATGTTGTGCACCGTTAAATAATTGGTCCTTAACTGAAATTAATTCTAGGACTGCATCGAAATTATATTGGTTGATTAGCTGCAGAGGGGAAAATAGTTAACTGTTCAGGTCCTCAACAACAGCTGGTCCACTACCAACCGCATAGCCTACATACAAGAAAAAAATTGCTCAGTCTCAACCAAAAAGGTATTTTAAGGAGTTTTCTGTAATCTGGGAGCCTTGGCAACTTTATGATGAAAAAAAGTTTACATCATTGTTATGAGGAAAAGAAGGAAGTAAATTTTTCACTAAATAAGATTCAATTGATTGGACATGATCGATTCGCCGAAATATTTACAAAATGTTTAAAGGCCTTGACATTTATATCGAAAGACTCCAGATCTGTTTATCTAATACGACCTATAAATGTCCCACATTTGGTATCGAGAAGCTTTATTTGATATTCATGTAGATAATGAAAGGTACAAGACCACAGAATGTTTTTATAAAATTGATAAAGATATCTGCAGCAGTATAAAAAGGAATCATAGTATTAAAAACAAACATTTTTTAATTTCATATACAACGATTTAATTTTTAAAAAAGTAAAAATATGGATGTTCAAACATAGGCAAAATGGTGAATGTTACACAGTGTGTAAACTGGCCACTTAAACCAGCCAATGACAGGTCATAAGCCCTGTAAATGCCTTGACTTCCATATTCCCTTATTTAAGGTTTTCTCCATCCCTGTTGTAATTTGTTTTAAAAAAAGTAGTCCAGCGTTTATGAATTACCCAAGAAAATTTTAAGCGCTGGTGGATTGAGAGGAAAAAAGGGTTATCCTGCCTGAATCAGATGATTCTTATTGGGATTGCCAAGCATCAGGAAGAAGTTTTAAGGCATTTTTATTGTATCCGATCGAGGTCTACAACGAGAATCCTTAATTGCAAAGCGTCCTGGAAAGTTCAACACTCGACCGTTACTAAAGTAAGATACGAAACAAATACGAGACGATACGAGAAGATACGAGACAATAATATCTGACCGCAAAACGACCGCAGTCTTTTGTCCAGGATACTATCACACATACCTTAGTCACTTGATCTGGTACCTAGTGACTACCACTCTTTTCCCAAACTCAAAAAATCTCTTAGGGGCTACGATAATCCGAATTCTTTTTATTTTAAAAACATCCGTCGTATTTTTGTGCTTGATTATTTAATAAAATCTATCTGGCATTGTTTTTAATGATTTGCTTGGAGAGATACATACTTGTATATTGCGGAAACGGAATCATTACCTTCCTATAATCATTTCCCTTCGGCAATGCACTAATTGGATGTCATTCAAACTTGTGTTGCAGTAAGCGTAAATTAATCCATAATGAATATTGCGGTAACATAAACTAGCTGGAATACCTCAATCGTTTTGCTTGTCAAATAACCTACTTGATAAGCTCAAGTTAAAATTGATGAACAATGATATTATGGAATGGTTTCATGCGTATGTACTCGTATTTTGATTTCAATCATAATGTACTAATGAGAAAGCACGAAATTAAAGATCTTGGAATTGTTTTAGACTCAAAACTACTTTTTGAATCGCATATCAATAAAATTACGTCCAAAGCATTGTTTTTTTTTTTTTGAAAAAAAAATATTTGCGTTCTTAAGATTTACCCAAATATTTAATTTTGAGGGCCATTTTCAACGAGTTGTAAATAACTCACTATTAGAAAATGGAATCAAGTTGGGGTAGAGTGGGATTCGAACCACGGACCTTTGGTCCGTGAGTCCGAGACACTAGCCACGGGACCACAACCGAATGAGTTCGAATGAGTAAACACTTTAATAATCCAAAGGCCCTAATTTCATTATATTATACGTTTGTCAGAAGCCATTTAGAATACGCATTTTAGATATGGAATCCCCAGTATGCCATATATATAACAAGAATAGAAAATACTCAAAACAAATTTATAAAGTACCTTAAATACAAAACCAGTATTTCTTATTTATCAACTCTCACTGCCTCCACCTTCCATAGAATTACTTTTCTACAATACCGCAGAGTGTGTGCGGACCAGCTACTGCTTTACAAAATTATGACAGGAATAGTTGACTGTACAGAACTACTTAGTTTAATAACAATACATGTGCCAGACAGGATTTGTAGACGGTACCACCTGTTTCATGTACCAATAAGTAAAACATCGTATGTTAAAAATGTTTTTTTTCGTAGGACTTTTTCAGTGTACAATACAAAATTTAAAGATATAGATTACACAGACATCACTCTGTCAGATTTAAAATTTACACTTAAAATGCATTATGTAACTTAGTAGACATTATAATAATAAATATGTACATCTCCCTTCCCCTCCTTATCCTCTCTTCAAGCATCCTTGTCCAAATCCCGCCCAATTTACAATAACTTACTGTTTTTTTTTATAATTCTTTGATTATAGAAAAATATTTACGAGTACATGAAAATAACATTTTTATATATATGAACTTATTTATTTAATATGTAATATGTTTTATTTACTAATTTTGTATGCTTTGTGGAAATCTGTTATTAGTTTTGAGTTTATACACTACTTCTGTTTGTTTACTATAAATATGAATGTAGAACTGTTGATTTCCCAAATAAAATAAAATAAAAATAGAATACAACTATTATACTCTTATAAACAAGAAAAACTGTAATCACTAATTGTACGATAAACAAATGAATTGCGTTTTTATTCTGTGTAAAATCAATACGCCGGTCGGTTTCGGATCTCGACTGTTCCTTTGTCAATATTAAGTCGCAGTTTCAGCGCCAAACTATAGTACAAATAAATGAGAATTCACTAGCGATACAAAAAATCAAATAGCCGACAATTACCTGATCCTTGATAATGGGGGGAAGATAGAGATGTCATATTTTCACCTTGACGGTATAGTTGAAGATAAATTCTCTCTATCGATTACAAAGATATACTACCGACCCCCCACCTTCTAATTTTGGGTAGGTACATCGATATAAAACAAGGGGAAGCGTACGTCACGGTACACATATCTACGTTCTAAAATGACGTAGCTTCAGTATGACATCATATTTGAAGATAAAATTCTCCCAACTGACTACAAAGACATACTACCGACCTCCCCACCATCAAGTTTTGATGTAAGTACATTGGTTTATAAGGGGTCTAGAACCCCTCGATACGTTTATCTACGTATTAAAAGTCTCAAAAATGTTGTTCCACCGAACAAATTTTTCTTTAATTATGACTCATTTAAATGTTTAATCTTCTTGAGGTTGGCACTTTTTTTCTTAAAAGCCTTTTAAAAATATGAGAGAGAAATAAGTTAGTTTTGTAGTCGAATTAAGTTCCGACATAACTGTCACTTTAATATAACGATCGCCTAGATGTGGAAATAATGTCGCTAGGTTATCTCCTATTAACAAATAAGAGTATCTAGGCGTCAGACACAGATTATATGCGTCAGAAAGTTACCACTCTAAAAAAATAATTTAGTTTTTATATTTTTCCATCTGTTTTACTATATTTCCGAGTGTATGTATCTAGACGTTATAGGAGCCGGCTTTAAAGTCGATCGGTACAGATCGGTAAATACATACAGACGATCGTTAAGTGTACCGTTTAGGTGATTTCCAAAAGTCATGCAAAATTCATAGTCAAGCGAACATTTTTTGCTTGAATTGGGATTTATTGGAGTTTATAATCGCTTTAAAGTGAGCAATTTTTACTACAGAAGCCTATTTAAAATAAAAATGAGAACTATTTTTAATGTTTATGACGTAAGAAACCCGGAGTAATTGTTTGCGGTCATTTCATTGGCTTGTTTCGATCATATGATGTCGATATGACAAGTGGTTGAACATACCGAGGTAAGATACAGATAGTACGGAAGTTAAGTATACCGTCTCGATATATACAGATGAAGAAAGCATTCATAATCAAGGCACTAGGGGGAAATAACAATCGGACGTTATCTTCGACAGCCTATAAAGTCAAATCGATATTTATGTACGAAGACGTATTTTTAAAAAATATTTACAGTAAATTCGTTGGTAACCTATAAAATTGTACGCATATTCAATTTTTTATACAGAAAACTCAATTTTACTGTATAGATGAAACTGAAGATAAACATATGTGTTGTAGTATTGGAATGTTCCTTTAGGCATTTATGATATTGATGATTTGTTTATACATATGTACGTTTTAATACAAATACGTATTTGATATAATAACATATCATTATGATACAAGGTGCAGTACATAGATTGCATTGGACTGTACGTAGGTATTGACTGGCTACATACTCGTAATTACTCGAAATGCTTCAAATTATTGGTGTACTCATTTCTCTGAATATCTCCCTTCTTGTATTCCTAGGACGAGATTGGAGTGTCAAACTATCCGAAGCGGGCCAAACTGAACAAACAGACGACTCTGATTAATACCAGCACCGAGAACTAAGGAAGCAGAAGGACTATCCATTGCGAAGGGGAGATATAGCTAAGAACAAGAAAATGCCGACTTTGGATTTACACTTTGCCATGATTTTGTTGGAAAAAACTTACATACATGTTGAGTTTCTACGTCACAAAACGTAAGTAAATGACCAAAAGTAACTTGTAACATCGTAATACTAAAATTAAAAACAACTACAGCACCATAACATTATACTTACAAAGGAATATTTTTATTTATTTAAATGAACAAAGGAAATCAAAAGTGAAGTCAGGAGTACAACATATTTACGAAAAAAGCGAAAAGTTAAATTTAATAATTGAAAAAAACATCACCACACTTGTGTACTATATAATATAACTCTTACTTAATACTCTGACGTTATATTTAATAGCTAGCGGAACCGACAGACTTTGTCCTGCCCGAACGTTGGCTTGCCTGCTATTACCTTGGAAATATACTTTTAATTGATAAGTAGGTATCTAGGTGCTTATTTATGGTTGAATTCCAAAACATAAAATAATGCATTTTCACATATATAATTATTTTTGCAAATGTCTTACTCGGCTCTTCTTACCAACAGGGGTGCACTTAATTCATGAATGTGGTTTTTAAAAAAATATTTAATGTCAGTTAATATTATTCTAGTAGTAACAAAAATCCAGTTAAAAGAAATAAATAAAAATAAATTATAAATAATGTAAAAAAAGAATCTGATTGGGATCCACAAAAAGCGAATTTTTTTTGTAAACATTCAAAAACAAACTTTTTTAAACACAAAAAAATAACATCCTTCCTATTTTTTTGTAAATGCATTATCAACGAATGCAACCCTGATAGGTCGATGAAAAAAAGATTTATGCTTCTAACTTTTTTTTCACATAATTATTTGAAACCTTTACTACAATTTAATCTATTAACACGCACAGCGCAAAGATCTACATTTTGCGGAAAACTGCACGTGAATCGGTTAAGCCGTTTAAAACAAGTTCAGTGACATCACACGTACAGAGGAATTATATATATGAAGATAGAAAGTGGAAAACGATAATTTCCATATTATGTCGTTCTCTCATAATAATTAACCCATCATATCCTTTAAACGAGGTCGTACTCTACAAATCGTGTTTACTTGGTAAATACTAAATAACACGCTTTCATTTTTACCGTCACGAAGATTAATTTATAATCGCGATATCATGGAAACCATTTAATATTTTAGATGAAATTTGCATAAAGATTTGGAGATACCGGAGATATTTTTTTATAAAATGGCGTTGCATATTTAATTTAATGCTTTAAAACCTTTAAAATGTTTAAAAAAACACACAAACTAGCATGCCGCTTTCTAGTGAGGGTAAGCAGAGACGACATAACGCTACTTTAGTCTGGCGTTGCATACACAACTCGCCTACTCAACATTCTTCTCTTTCACGCAAAATAATTATTCCAAATTTCGACATGTTCATTTCAAGAATTTGTTAAATTTGGTAATGCCATATCTTTCTTAAAATTCGTCGTTTTTTGCATGCATCAACATTTGAATCGTAAATATTTGAAACAAAACACTGAAACAAAACACTCCTCCACTCCTCCACTCCATTTCCTCATCCCTTAACCTTCTTACGAGATCTTTTTTTTCTCTCATGTCTTATATAATATATTGTTTTTCTCTTTACTGTGTAACATGTTCTGTCATAATATTTGTGAAAAACTATAACTGGATGTATGTACTATTTTTTATTATTTTTTTCATATATTTTTCTTGTTGTTTTTCCTTAATAAATAAAAAAAATCATTAATGTTGACCTTTTGAACCTTTCGTTTTGTATTATAATAGGAGGTTATAAAAGAAAACATTATTTTTCCTGTTTAATTGAGAAAACATCGTTCTAGGTTTTGTTCCTTGGAACTGGCGGGAATCGAACCCATGACGCTATGCCAGTTTCACAGTTGGCTGTCTAACCAACTGCGACACGGCGCCTGTATAACATATTTACATTGCATTAGTTTGGAAATGCCCTAAAAAGTCAAAACGGTTGTCCAATTTTCGGTTTTTAATTATTCTAAATTAACAAAATTAGTGGACTCAATTCACTGTTTGATTTTAATATAAAAATTATCGTTATACGATATGAAAAGACAAAACATTTCTGAACGATTGATTTGAAACGAATTGTGTTAAAAGTAGTATTTATTATCATAATTGTTCTAATTTCAACTATTGGTGTATAAGGCACCGCATTAATCACATACCAATTTATCAGCAGGAAATATATATGCATAACTTTAGAATTTTAACATTATATAAATAATCATCTGGTTAGGTAAGCCTCCGACTAACACGGCTCAACCTGTTATTAGATAGAGTTTTTTTTGTTAATAATTATGAGGTGTTTTTTTACAAAAATTGCGCTATATAAATCAGCCAAATATTATTATTATTAAGTAGTTTTTTTCCAATACTGAAAGACCATTCTTACGGAAATTAAAACTACATTAATAAATAACTCACTAAATACTGATCATGATAATGATTTTTTTTTAATAAGAATTCATAATGTCATACAAACATGAACAATATAGTAATAAACATAATTATGACTTATGTATTAAAAAAGCTTATTAAATTGTACCGTATCTTGATGAATTATTTATTTTCCGCATATTTCTTAAATTTTTACAATTATTACATACATTCATAAACTGCGCAATGATATTATATAAAAAATAATTAAATATAATAGAAAAAGTACACGAAAATAAAAAAAATACCGTAGAAATTAAGGAAGAGTGTATTTTATAGTCCCTGGACTGGCACCTGAAGCGTAAGACTAATTATCTAACCTTCATGTAACAAAATATGATCAAGATACGCTGCGATTGGATTACCAATGCAGTGCTCTATGCACCATAAGGTGCGGAAAGGGAATGATGATGATGATGATGATGATGATACTTTAATCCAAAAATGTGTTAATGATTTTGATAAAATTATAAATAATGTTTTAAATAAAGGTTTTTGCTTTAGTTTTACTTTTTTATTATTTTGACCAACGAGCGCTTTTGCCTAAGTAGGTATCTTTAAGACCAGTAAATTGTTAACAACGTTTACAGCTTTTATACTATTTCCAACATATTTAAACAGGGGACAGAAAACATAAATATTTACAACTAGTTTGATAAACAATAATTTACTATTGAGTTTTATTTTGAAACATCATCAAAAACATCAATTTTACACAAATGTGTTGGTTAAAGTATCACGCGTCTTTTATAACCATAATAAATAACAATGAACTTCCATCAAGAATGTTCACATCAAACTTGAATGTTTTAGATAATCACAATTAAAGACAAATAAAAATGGCTTTAGAGCCATTCATTCATCTTAAATGCATTTTCAAAATACTTTATGCTTTAAGTGATGTCTCATCTCTGTTGTAATTTTTTAAAATGCAAGCTCCCAACCATGTCATCAGTGTATAGATTAGTCAGTTCGTCACACGACTTGGAATTCTTTGGGATAGATCTTTTGGCTTTTCGTAGAACTATTCGCCTCTAAAACAGCCTGAAATGAAGATGGATTTGCAAGGCTTAGCTCTTAGTTTTTTTGTCTTTTATTTTTGTGTATATATTGTATACTATTATTTTATTGCCCTTGTTTGTCTTTGTTACATAGTTTTATGTTATTTTTGTTCATTTTCTTAGATGTATGTTTTTTCATGTAACTGTTGTTATTGGCATAGACCGTATATTTAATAAATACATAAATCTGCGACACGCGGCACCGGTCCACTATTCCATCCACATGGAATGTCAGCAGCTTGCCCACCACATACCGCACACCGCATCTGAGGACGTAAGTCTCCTTGGCGGTGCCCACACACACAGAAAATATGCTCGTTGTCAAACGAGAAAAGCTGCCCGAAGGAGTTCTCTGAAATCTGGTAGCTTTATCATCTTTGAGCTGAAAGAAAGTAATCCAGAAGTACATAATATGTACTTCATTGGATTGAAAAGAGAGGGAAGCGAATTCTTCACTGACTGGGATTAAATTGATTGGACATGATCAATTCGCCGAAATGATGGAATGTCAGCAACGCGAAGAAAATGAGCGTCCGCAGACACGACACGCCCTGACACGTACACCGGCGAACATCATAGAAGGTGCAGGTAAAAACCCATCCAGGAGTTGAACTGCACAACACCCGCGAATATCAACCGAGGGTCATAGCAAAGCACTGTTTGCTGCCGTAGTTCACCAGGGAACACGAGTTCATAATTTGAATTAACAATTAATGGACAATGCGGTGAATTGCGGAACACCTATACCTAAGGTGTCAATGCATTTTTACGTAGCGTGAAACGATTATTAATCATTGACCCTCTACACTATTGACAATGCGTGCGTATATACACTACTGCACTCGAGAAAATATCTTATAAAATACAGCAATTACTTGAAAATATAAATTCTATATTTAGTATATGGAGTTTGAAGTTGCTAATTTTGTCGGACAAATTTGGACGCTCACACGGTGTTACTCACGTGATCGTCCTCCTGAAGAATTATATGAAGTCGAGCTGTAAAAATTATTCATTATTGTGTGAAAAAGACAAATTTATCATTTTTAGCAGAAGATATGAGAAAAATACGTTAGTCATTAACACGTGTAATCAAGGCTTTGCAACTGGTGACTAAAATATGAGATGTTTTTTTGTTCTAAAATAATAATGTATGACGAAAAGTTATTAAAAAAACTATTGTGCTGATTTCAACGGATTTCAGTAATCTTAGGTGGTTCAAAAAAACATTATTTTGTAAAAAAAAAGAGGTTCAAGGTTACAAAAAATAGTTACAAATAATTTCCAAATAGAAACTTAGCGGGCTGTTCCTTTTATTTGAACAAGACTGAAATTTCTAATATACAGTTGTATAAGTTAGGGTACTTAAGTGATATTTGAACGCATCATGCCTGGCGTGTACATAAAGTTTAATCATGGGAAAAACCACTTGCATAAGTGTAAGGCCATATGGTTACAAATTGTTAAGAAATCGTGGTATTTATATGTTTCTTTTGACGAAATTCATAATATATTGGTATTACTAAGCGTAAAATCAGGAAGATGAAAATGACAATACGTATAAGAAAATTGTTATCTCCCTAGCTAATATTTAGGGTATTCCATTCTGCTAAACGAATATCAGTAGTCTTCAATTGATTTATTTTTTCTGTCCTTTATTTTGACCCTTTCTTCTTTGAAAATGGATCCGGTAAATTGGTTCGGGCTTAAAATAAATCAAACGGAATTGAGAAAAGCGCCTTTTTTATTCGATTTAATTTATGACCGGGCCGTTTCGTTCATGTTCATAAATTGCACGAAGGAATTAGACTCGTGTGATAAACATAATAACACAATTTAAACTCGTATACAATAACACGATATGTTCAAACATGCATGTTTCATGTTAAGAATAAATTATAAAAATTATACCCTCCATTAGTATCTACCTATGGAAGTAAAACGTCACCTTTGTTTTAAAATTACTCTATAGAAAGCGATAAGTAAAAGGAAAATTTTCAAACTCTTGCATTGCGTTCATATTGTATAATTGTAGTGGGCCAACTTACAAAATTTGATCACAAAATATTTTTTGTCGCATTAAACAAAATGAGGAATTCCAGCCCAACCCGGAGTTAAATTTTAAAATTGTTTTCGTGTACACGTGAATATTTAAAAATTTTGGATTAGGATGAAATATCTCAAAAACGCACGCAAAAATAAATAAAAAATTAAACAGCTCATTTTGACAAAAACGCAACAATTGAGTGAATTTTAACATTAATTTTTTTTTTATGCAACTGGCCCTTTAATTTCCAATTTCTAATTTCTTACTATGTTGTCGGCCTTGAAATGTAACGGTCTGCGCGTTTGCCTACTATGCAACAGGTCTCGGGTTCGATCCCTGACATGATTGAAATGAAATTTATTGCTTGTATGACTGAATCCGAAGAAAGACATTTAGTCTTAAAAGCGGATTCGGGTATGCGGTGGATGCTTTCAATGTTGATTTTTCTGAAGTAAAAGAGCTGAAACCTATGTCATGTGGGTGAGATTCATCCGACTAAACCATTTTACTTCTCGGCAACGCCTCAAAATTTTTTTTTAATTTTTATATTCTCTTATACCAGTAAGTTTAACTCTTGTCTCGATGTGATGTTACACGTGTATACATACGATACAACACTTCAAATATCTCTCTTATATTTTTTAAATTGTATTTATAGCTATATTCTAATGGACATTTTAACGTCGGATTTGGAAAGAAAAATTTGCATAACTATGGTGGATATTAATACAAAAAATATTTACCCTTGCTACGCGAAGAATGAATGTCCGCCAATACAGCAATAAATCTGTAAAAGACAGAGCACGATGATAGAACTCGTAACAAATAAGACAAAGACGCTGTTTTATGGCCAGTGTTGGTGCGAAATGGATTCAGTCGGTTATTGACAGTGATGGGGTATGCACTCACGCACGTAAGATGACCGGCGTATTTATGATTTTTAATTTATTTTGCTAACAGGGCTAAATTATATGTTTATTTATGTTAATAAATTCTACAGTATGAATCCATTTTTTTTTTCAACTGTCTGAACTTCAGAATATTCTTTCTTTTGTTTGTGGTAAAACAATGTGACCGCGCGCAGAGGAATTATTTACCACGATCTTTTATATGTTTAAATAAATAACTCTCTAGGAAAGAAATCCAGCCTGTCTACAAACATTTGGACATACTCAAAACACTGTTGTTTAATTTCGTTCATTTTATCAAATAACAGCCTTAATTAGAATTTAAGAGTAAATAATACAAGCGTTTTACGTGGAATAAATATCTGTTTTCTGTAATAGTAATTACCTGCCTTTGAATTTAGCTCTCGAGAAATGATTGTGTCATTTCAAACACGACATTCCACAAAATATCAAAGATCTAAGCACGTTGGATGTCATAGAATTGTATGTCGGCTGGAAAGATCCTTTTGATCGGGGAATGAGGATATTAAGCTAGAATACAAGGACACGAAACTCTAATGGATAAGGAAGCGAGTTGAAAGTGGTTCGATCATAGAAAGATTTATGGGCATACGTGAGGAGGCATATAAATATGAGCATCCTTTTTGATCATTGTTAAATTATACGTAGGCGTAGAAAGAGTTAAGGTAAGATTATTTTATTAAAAAATATATTTTAAAAATTTAATTCTATTTATTTTGTTTGGATATGATTAGGTTATATTATCAATATTTAAAATTAAGTTGATCATGGTCAATAAATGATACACTTTGTGAATGGGGAATATCACGTTTTTAAATTTTTATAATTTTATAGTAATTAGGGTCTTTGAAATACTGCCAAATAAAAAAAAAATAATTGTACTACTTATTCATCATCATCATTTCTTTTCCACACCTAATGGTGCATAGGGCACTGCATTGGTACACCAATAGTAGTGTATCTAAACCACTTTTTTTTTACGAAGGTAAGAGGATCAGTATTACGCTTAAGGTACCAGTCCAGGGACAACAAAATATTCTGGTGTGATAACACCCTTTAAAATAAATATCTCATTTCTACCATGCTGGGAATCAAGCCTGAGACCTCTTGCATGTTAGGCAAACGCGCTGACCACTACACTACGAGGTTGATATTATGTAGGCCGATATATATAGGTGCATACATATACCAAAACTTAATAGGTATGGAAAGACCATAACTCTTGTGTGGCTGTGACGTCACACTAGTGAACATAGGACACAAGACTTGATATATCTCTCTTATTTTTTAAAATTATGAATTCGTATTTTTTGTGATCTTTAAATGGTCATTTTTACACCCGATTTGAAAAGTAAAATTTGTTTATCTGTGCTAAATGTTAATAAAAAAAATAATTATCCTCACTACGCGAAGAATGAATGTCCGCTAATTCAGCAACACATCTATACAGATACCTTATACAAGAGAGAGCACGAAGAAAGAAGTCATAAAAAGGAAGACAGACGCTGTTGATGCGGATTATCCTCGCTACGCGAAGAATGAATGTCCGCTAATTTAGCAACACATCTATACAGATACCTTATACAAGAGAGAGCACGAAGAAAGAAGTCATAAAAAGGAAGACAGACGCTGTTGATGCGGCAAGTGTTGTCTCAAACAGATTTAGTCTTCAATCAGTTGATGACAGTGATGGGGGACGTACGCGCGTGACATAAGTGGCGTATTTGTGATTTTAAATTTATTTTGCTATAACAGGGCAAAATTTTATGTTTTTTGTACAAAGATTATGGAAAAGAAATTATAAAACAGTATTTCTCCATGTTATTATTTTTTTTTTAATATGTGTACCTTTGAATATTCCGTCTTTTACTAGTGGTAACATGATGTTACATCACCGCGCGCAAACGGATTATTTACCAATTATTTACCGATTATTTACCAAAGTCTTTTAAGAGTTAAGCAGCATTTTAAGAATCAAAATTTTAAAATTGCTTAGTAGGGAAATAAAAAATAAATTAAATGGATTTAGAATAATCTATCGTATTTTCAAAATCAATATGGATATTGGGGAGAAATTTTTAAAAAAATACACGTAACGTTAAGACTAGTGACAATGTTCTGAACAATTTTAAATGGTCAGGAACAATAGAATGATAAAATCAGTGGTATGGCCAATAGAATGACCGATTTTGCGGGGAAATTACAAATTTAAAAATATCTTTTAAGCTACTAATAATAGTCAAAAAGATGTTTATTTTACTTGACAGTATTTCATAGACCTTTATTACTTAAAAAATGTTTTAAAAAAACGTGATTTTTTCCTAGTGGAATAAAAAATTACATCAGTAAATAAATTCAAAGTAAATTTAAAGAAATTTTTTACACCCGAGTAAAAACTGCATTCGATTTTTATTAGTATTTCTGTATTATTATATTTCGTTTTTCTTTTAATTTGGTATTTTTATTTTCTCGTATATATTTGAAATTATATAATATAAAATACCAAAATAACAGATTATGCCACTCCAGGCATTAGAGCTAATCTCTTTTTTGTAAAGTTACAGTCAAAACATTAAGTTAATATTTAAAAGTAGACTGTAACAGAAAAAAACTTGTATCATTTATGTAACAATATTTATTGAAAAAATATATATTTGGCCGATAGTGAATATATTTTAACTAATTAAAATAAAAATCAATAAATTTATACATTTTCTGGTTCGCTTTGCAATATTGGAGCTGAAAATGAAAGAACTATATAAAAGTCAGCAGTATTATAGAAAATTGCCTCGCTTAATGAAATGCATATGACATCAGCACTTTTTTGATTAGATCTGAGGCTCATCCTAAGGGCTGATCGACAGTTCTGATCCACTCTCGACCTCTCGTTTCATAAAAAAGGGTCTCATGACACTCACGTACGTACACATATATTTATATAATATACATATATATGTATTCACTGGCGTCTTTTATATTTACTTGTATTGCGGCTATAACCCTTTACGTGGTGTAAACAATTTTTTCCAGCTTTAAAAATATTCTGCAAATAAACAAAAAATTATTATATTTTTTATTTTTGTTCCCTTTCCGCACCTAATGGTGCATATAGCACTCCGTTGTTACATCAATTGTGGAGTATGTTGATAATTTTTTTTATAACATGAAGGTAAGATTTTAGGGACTATGAAATATTCTAGAAGAAAAACAATGTTGATGAAACTAACTGGTAAAAAAAGAAGTGTAAAAATTGGGAAATTATTTTTAGACGTTGCCTAGTTTGTAGTGAATTGGTGAAGCCGAATGAGTCACCCAGACCACATAGGTTTCAGCTCTTTTACTTCACAAAATTCAACAGATGGAAGAGTTGAGGAAATGTGGATGTTTAAACATAGGCATAATAGTGAATTTTACACAGTGTGCAAGGAGGCCACTTAAACCAGCCAATGACAGGTCATAAGCCCTGTAAAGTTCTAAACTTCCATATTCTCTTTTCGAAATGTATTTCCTCTTTGACGCAACAAATTTAAATAAATAGACCCTTTTTTTTTTTTTTACATCAACCATGTCGGGAATCAAACCCGAGATCTCTTGCATGGTAATCTAACGCGCTGACCATTAACCACAAGTCTGAAAATAATTTTAGCGAAGCAATTTTTTTTACATTCATTATACAATGTAAAGGTATCTCAGCAGATACTAACATTTTAAAAAGATAATTTCTTAACACTAGAGTACCCGCAAAGAAAAAATTATCTCAATGCTTGCGTGACCTACAATTTCAAGCTAAAATAAATACGATTTTTTATTGTTTCTCGTATCTTTTTAATAAAAAAGACGCTAATGATAAGATGTACATTTTAAAGATAAAAATCACGACTTTAAATTTTAACTATAAAAAAAATTAAACTTAACCTCACATTCTAGATACATGGTTAGAAAACATTAATTTTGGTTTTACGAAAGATTAAAAAACTTTAAAAATAAAATTACAAAAAAAAAAATTTAGGAATTAATTGTTTTATAACTTGTGCACACATTACAGCCTGATGATCAAGGCACATCCATTTATCATATGTTATACACCATTTTTTGTATACTAATTAAATGATTTGTAAATTTTTCGCTATTTTGTTCACCCAAAATGAAAATTATAAACACATTGAAGCAAAAACTACCCAAAGTACCATAAAATAGTAGTAAGAAAAAAAAACTACCGAAGTAAAAAAACGGTAACCCACTCTTAACAAAATTATAGCTTTAATGCTCGTGTAGACAACTAAGTAATAAATAATCATTTACACATGTAATACTCATGCGCTCATATTCAGCGTCTTTGTGGCTTGATTTTTAAGGTACATTTGTCCTTGAAGAATACACGGACGTTAAATTTACTGCACTGCGTACAGGTAAAAAAATATCGATTACAATTTCATCTCGGATTACTAACGTTATCAACGCGAGTATTTTAGTGTTAACCATTAGCTGATTCCGTAAGTATTACCAACCTGCCTTTATTACACAGCAAGTTGTTTAATTTACACTTAAAATAACTAATTATAAGCCAGATGATTGACACAGCAGCCAGGCTCTTTACAAACCTAGGCTAGAAGGGCGAGAACTATTCACGGGAACCCGTCACAATAGATTTTTACAGGTCGCAGTGACGTCAAGAGCTTAAATAGCACTGACCCCTACCTATAAGAATAAGAATCCTTATTCAGTAGCGTATAGGACTCTGCATTGACACTCCATCGCAGCGTACCTAGATCATAATCGGTACATAGAAGGTAAGACAATCAGTCTTACGCTTCAAGTATCAATCTTTGGACCGTAAAATAAAGACTGTTAAACCACCATTAAAACAAATATTTCATCTCAACCCGGCCAGGAATTGAATCCGGGACCTTAAAAATGGTGGGTGAAAGCATTAACAATTGTTCTACGAGGCCGATTTATCCCTTATCCTTTTTTTAGGATTTATATCTGAGAGTAGCTATCAAGTTAAAAAAGCTCGTCCACGATTCTGGTTCTATTTCATTTACTGGCCTGTATTATTTATCCGCCTGGACACAAAGAAAATACATATATAAATAGGTAAATGAACCTATTTTTTAAACTTTATTTAACAAAGCTTAACTTTAAGATCATAGAAATTGTTATATTATGTTTATAAACCATTATTATTATTACTATTATTTATATTATTGAATTAATATGTTTTTGAAAATCACTAGACTTCCTCGTCAATGTTATCATCGCTGACTGTAAAAATTAATATTAGGATTTTTAAACTATGTGGAAAATCAAATTTAAATAAAACATGAATAAATTACTGAAATAGTTAGCGAGTTAAATCGCTTCCGCAAAAACGCAAAACCCTTTTGATCTCACGTGTAGGTGTTTAAATTAGAATTCCATAAACCTTTTTTCTTTGTTCCTACACATCAAAATAAATTCTCCGTAAGGGATCAGTACCAACCCCCTTTTATTTTGAAAAATAACCTTTAATAGATACTTCGACAGAGACGGAGATTTTTATGATGGAGAATGGAAATACCGGCGGTTACTGAGCCAGCCAACAGATGGTTTATATTATTTTTCTATATTTTAAAAAAGGTCACTATTTTTCCAAAACGTTTTATTTTTCATTGGTCGGTTTGTAAAAACATTTCTGTTTTCGAGTAAATTTTAAAATAAATACAGTTTTGTGAGTGAAATATAAATCTAGGGCGTGTTTTATCAACTAAGCTACTTCCGAGTAGCCCTGAAACGGAATATCGAATGGAGCTTATTCCGCCTCGTTGGACGGTGATTTTAGCGTTTGCCTACCACGCTTGAGGTTTTGGATTCAATTTCCTAGAAGGTCAAGATGGAATATTTATTTGATGAGGTAACTCTCACTGTAATATTTCATAATCCTGAAATGAAAGCAAGGCTAGAAACGTAAAAGTAATCAACTTGCTTCCAGGAATTAAAATACTTAGATTCTCTGCAATAAATAGATCAGTGTAGTGCCATGCGCACTACAAAGTGCGAATATGAAATTATTTTAAAGAAAACGAAAAGCAGAACCTTTTTTGAAAAGAAGAGGATGTTCATCTGTATTTTTTACATATAAGCGCTCTAAAAAAAACATGTTTTTTTTTTTTCTTTTCTTTTCTTGATTTTATAAAAAAGTATAAAATATTTTTATTTATCATTTTTTTATCAGTATGTATTTATATGTTTATTTATAATAAATACCTAAGTAGTAGTTTTCAATAATAATACGTGTATTTTTTTAATTTTATTTCTATCGTTTAGTGTTATTCAAAATTGTTTTAATTTTTTTATGAATATGTGTTGCTTTCTTAGTTTTTTTTTACAGGTCCAAAATATTTCTATCACCAAATTTTTTTATTTTTAAAGTATTTTTATAACTGGTTATATAACTCTTAAACTGTGTATCTTTTTTTTGACTCCTTAATTTGTATATAGCTGTTATGAAATAATATGTTTTAAACACTGTATTTTATTACAATATTTGAGTTTGTCCAAATGTTTGTAGACAAAAGACTTGATTTCACCCCCTTGGGAGTCGTTAAGATTAACAAATTACAACAGGGAATGAGAATACCTTTAAGAAGGGAATATAGAAGTCTAGGCATTTACAGGGCTTCTGACCTGTCAAAAGCTGGTTAAAGTGGCCACTTAACACACTGTGTAACATTCTCCATTTTGCCTATGTTTGAACATCCATATTTCTTCAATTCTTCAATTTTTTTGATTTTAGTGAAGTTAAAGAGTTGAAACCTTTATTGTTGTGAAGAGATTCATTTGACTGAATTATCAAAAAAGTACAGATGAATCAATGAATCAATGAATGAAAAATACAGATGAATCAATGCCTATGTTTGAACATAAATATTTTTTCAGTGTGTTAAGTGGTCACTTGTACCAGCCAATGAGAGCTCATCAGCCCTGTAAATGCCTAGACTTCCATATTCTCACCTCATAGACAGGCGCCGTGGCACAGTTGTTTAGACAGCGAACTGTAAAACAAGTGTCGCGGGTTCGATTCCCGCCAGTTGCAAGAAAAAAAATCCAAGAAAGATTTTTTACCATTAGTCTAAGTATTTTAGTATACGAATATACTTCATTCCTTCCTTCCATATCCCCTCTTTCCTACCTGCGGACAACCTCTAAATAGAGGCTTAGCGGGTAATTCCTTTTAAAAATAAAAATAAAAACCAATGAGTCAATAACAAAAAAAATTACCCACGAAAACCCGTTTTCGAGCTAATTATGCAGAAATAATAATAATAATAATGGATTATTAAGAAAAATAACAATTTATTTATCAACTACATACACACTTAGGTAATAGATTTCTCTGGATCATGTCTAGTCTGCCTAACTAGGTACAACCTGTTTGAAGGCAGACATTTTTATGCAAAATAAACAATAATATTACTACATACTAGTTAATTTACTATACAGTCATACAATATTAATTCAAATGTATCAGAGTATCAGTTCTAGACAAAACACAAAGACGTATATCTGCAAAATCTATTCTCATTAAAGTATAAAAATTATGAATAAAAATATTGCTATAAAAGAAGATTAACATGTTGAAAAGTTTTTTCTCCTCTTATCAACATGAGCAATTTTGAACAAATGCTTTTGTGTTGTTGGTCGATTGGAATGTTTTCCATCTCTGTTTTAACATACTAATGTATGTAAAAAAATATTTAAAAAATTAAAACAGGTATTAAAATGGCTAATTTAATCTACTAATTATCGTAACACTTTTTATATCTAACAGCAAAAGGAATGAATATAACTAAATAATCACTCAAAATTATCAATTATTACCCAAAAAATAAACATATTGATAACAGTGTCCGTGAAATTTTTCACACTTATTGAATAATTAATTTTTGTGCAATTAAGTTTGTTCTGTCAGATTTAGATTGACCAACAACCAAAAGCCAAAATTTAAAATTTTCTCTTCAATTGATTCATCCAGGGTCCATGCTAAAAATACGAAGTAAACACAGTTATCTAATATTGTCTAAAAAGAAAAAAAAATTGGAGCATCTTCGTCGATATCCAATAATTGAACATTCACGTTAATTTAGAAATTATATTTTACTTATTAGACAACCAGCCCACCACATACCGCACACCGCATTTGAGAACGCAAGTCTCAAATGCGGTGTGCGGTATGTGGTCCTTGGTGATGCCCCCATACACGGAAAAATTTCGCATTGCCAAACGAAAAAAACTAACCGAAAGAGCTCTCTGTAATCTGGTTGCCTAAGCATTTTCGTGTTCAAAGAAAGTAATATTGAAGTACATTATATGCACTTCATTCGATCAAGAAAAGAGGGAAGTGAATTATTAATTCATTTATTTCATTGGAAAGCCAAAAGACGTTATATATTTATAAGATACAATTAAATTATATATGCATATTTTTGTAAATAATTATTGATTTAAGTTAGTCTTCTTTGTTTATTCGCAAATGTAAACATATATTTTTTAAATACATTGTTTAGTGACCTTGGCACGGGTAACCCCTGTGAGGTCACATTATTTTTATTATTAATTAAAGTTTGTAAGAGAAAAAATATGATTAAATAATTTAAACATTGTTCATTGACTGGAATTAAATTAACTGGACATCATCAATTCACCGTATGGCAATTATAAAGCTTTTTAAAAGCCTTGAAATATTTTTTGGAAACCATTAGATATGTTTATCCGACAGGACCGTAATATAACAGGGCCACGGATAGTAGCGACAAGACCTAAAACAGGGCCACGGATAGTAACAAGAAGCTGCATTCGGTAACAGCACAGAGAAGGGGTCAAGACAAAAAAGGGTCAAGACCACAAGATGTGTTCAGAAGATTGATAACGATATCCTCAGCAGCACAAAGGGGAATCAACAATATTAAAAACAAATATTTTTTGGTCACTTAATAGACAGTAAAAGATAACTCTGTTAACATTTCATTGAAATAACGGCTCAGGTACAACAATTAATTTGTATTCAACGATAAAATGCGACGGGGCATTGTATCAAACAATAAAGTTCAACGAAATGGCACCCACGCCAAATTATCACATTCATTTGATGGCCATAAAGGCAGCAGGTGCCATTATGGCACCTCAAGGATATAACATAAAGCATTTTACAAGTATAACTATTCAGTTTAATACTTATGATCAAAGTTGTCAGTTTACACGTGAATTAAATATGTAAGTTGCAAATAAATGTAGAGTTACGTTAAAATAACAACAAAAATGTAATTATTTTATTTTATTGAAATAAACGGCACTTAGTTCCTTTTACATTTTAGTTACAAATACAGTTAAATATACATACATTTAAGTATAATTATAAGTTATCCAGAGCAAATATAACAATTTTAAAATTAAAAAATTAAGAAAGTCTAAAAAAGACAAACTTTATAAAAAAATTAAAAAAAACAGTTATAGTTCAAAAATACTTTGAACCAGTTAAAAGAAACTAAGAAAACAATTTTAAATAACACCAAACGATAAAAAAAAATAACAAATTGTATGTACTATTATTTAAAACTAATACTTAGGTAAATAGTACATATTTATGTTTAAAAATAATAATAATAAAAATAATAAAAACTTATAAATAAATTCAAGAAAAGGAACTTTATTAAAATAAATAAAATTATTCTTTATTTTCGCGTTTTATTTGCAGACGCATTTTTTTTTCATAATCCTAATGAAAAATATAAAATTAAACATTTTGACAAGAAAACCATTAAGAAAAAAATAATATTGTTATAAAAATATAGTACAACAGAGATGAAGAACATTTATTGAAGGTAATAAAAGTCTAGGCATTTAAAGTGCTTATGAACGGTCAGTGGCTGGTTTAGGTGGCTACTTTACACACTGTGATATTAACCATTCTGCCATGTTTGTCAATTTTTATACTTGTTCTTGGACAAGCCGGTTTTATCAAAGATATTTAGTTTATCTAATTTCTTTAGACAAGAACCAAATTCAACCCCTTTGGGAGTATTTAATATTAATATATTACAATACGATGGGAATATAAAAGTCTAGGCATTTACAAGGCTTTTGACCTCTCATTTATTTGGTCATTTGCACAATGTGTAACATTCACCATTTCGTTTGAAATTTAATTTTTTTTTTTGTTTTTTTTACAATAAACATAATAAAAATGAGTATTAAAAAAATAAAGCAAAATTACATATCAATGAAATACATTTTAATAGAAAAATAGTAAACAAATAAATCCCACAACGTATTCCTTCAATTCTTCAATCTGTTGATTATCATGAAGTCAAAGTGCTGAAACCTTTATTGGTGAGGGTGACATTCTTAAACCGTTCATAAGCCCTGAAAATGCCTAGACTTCTGTATAATCGTCTATAAAATATTATTCATATCTGTAGAGATGTATCAATGTAAATAACTCCCAAATGGGTTGAATCCTGTTCTTGTCTACAAAAAAATGCATATACTCAAAATATTGTGTAAAAAAAATTGTGTTTGCAAAAAAAAAAAAAATTTTCTCCGTTTTTTTAAAAATCTTTTATATTTTCTTTGCATTTTACAATAGGTATACATAATTTACAATTACAAAAAATACTTTTACATTAACGCATAAAAAAAATCCCACAAAGGTATGGCCTGTGAGTGGGTAAACATACTATTTTAAATTGAAATAAAGTCTACTGGAAGAAAACAATAGATATCAAAAAGTTTAAAAAAAACTTATAACATTTGTCTCAGTTCCTTTTAATTTTCAATAAATTCATAAATTATTATATGGTATATACGCAAATCTCGGTACCATCGCCAATGTATGGAATAAAAAAAAACATCATTCAAGTTAGCTGAAGGTTGTCAAAAGGTGATATAGAATTTAATGTGTCGTAAAAATATTTACAATAGGCCCAGAAATGCAAAGATTCATGCAGTTTGCAAAACTAAGACAAATATTATCGATAAAATTAAAAAATGGTTGTCGCGTTGGTTTGAATACATAGAGCGAATATACAGCAAAAAAGCTCCTTAAAACAGTACTATGTACCTAAATGTCAAATAATGTAAAAATCTAGGAAGTCGGAGAAAGACCTGACTTCACCAAATCTAACATATACTTAGGATGAACTAGTCAAAATTCGAAATAATGTAAAGAAAAAAGGCTGTATGCAAGGACAAAGTAGTGTGGCGCTCTATCATCTCTGCCGGTTCACCGAAGGAATACAAAATCAAAACGACTTTATGGTTAATTCGTTTGTGTTAACCTTTTGTGGTATTTTTTTTATCCAATCATACATACGTGATTCACCTTTGCAAGTAATGTTAAAATAATAAAATGACGCAGCAACCTCCGGTGACAACTGTTATCAAACGGAAGCAATACCAACGGCTGGCTGAGCCATATCCCTCGAATGCCTTCTGAGAGATTTTACCATGCTTTCAAGAATTACAAATGTTTGTATTTACAAAGTCAAGACATTAAATCTTTGATTTTGTAAAAACAAGTTAAAAAAAAACTTCATGAAAATGATTTATTTAAAATTGAATTGTCGATTTCCGGAATCCTAAATAACTTGAAAGCCAAAGTCTACAACTCTTGTGTTCTGCCAGTGGCAACATACGGTCTTGAAACCATGTCACTCACTGCTAGAACTGTTCACAAAATTAAGTGCACTCAGCGGTCTATGGAAAGACAAATGTTGGGCGTCTTCTTAAGAGACCGAATAAGGAATGAGGAGATAAGACGCCGTACAAAGGTGGCCGATATTGCAGAAAGAGTGGGAAGACAAAAGTAGAAGTAAGCTTGTCATGTGGTGAGACAAGAAGTCGATAGGTGGACCCTCAAAATACTAAACTGGAGACTCAACGGAAGTAAAAGGAAAGTAGGGAGACCACAAAGAAGACGGACTGACGACGTCGTTGAACTCGTGGGCCATGGATGGAAACAGAGTGCCCAGGACAGAAAAATATGGAAAAATTTGGAAGAGGCCTATATCCAGCAGTGGAGAAACACGAACTGATATGAAAAAGAAGAAGAAATTGTCAATTTCAATAAATAACAACCTAGGTAGTTAATAGTTAGATGATGATGAATATCAAATGATTAATTAATCGTTTTGTGAAAATACCATCTATACCTTTTCTAAGAATTGAGAGTCACCCTAATTACTATCACGGGTCTCTAAATTAAAGGGTGCCAATTAGAACACCCTTAACACAGAATACAGGAATCATTGCCTTATAATTGATTGCCTCCCGGGGGAGGTATTTTCCTCCCCCGAGAGGCGAACAAAGTAAGGAGATAAAATCAGGAAGCAACCTTATTACTGAGAAACATTTGTACTCCACATTTCTTGCACTGTACTAAGTTCCTTACTTAAGTTCCGCTTAAAACTTAGGACAGCTGTTAGATGCGCAATTGTTTTCTCTTTTTATTTTATTTTCGCTTATTATTTTTTGCTTCTTTTTAATGCCTTCGTCTAGAGCAATGCACTTTATTTTAATGGACTGATTTTTATCTTATTCTTGTGACTTTTTAAAATTAAAATTCTCTTTCATATAATTTAACGTACTTACAGGTATTCATGCATTAAAAGGCATTGATTCAGACGATATTTTTAGTATCTTTGTAGTAAATACTATAAAAACTTTCTAGGATTTTTCTTAATACAAGATTTGATATTTCTCTCTTATTTTTTTTGATTACGAGGTTGTATTTTTTAGATCTTCAAATTGACATTTTCACACTGGATTTGGAATGTAAAACTTGTTTAACTATGCTGGATTTTAATATCAAAAATATTTAACCTTGCTACCCGATGAATGATGTCCGCAAATACAGCACTACATCTGTATTAGAGAGAGCACGAAGATTGAACACATAACAAGGTAGACAGAGACGCTGTTCTGTAGCCGGTGTTGTATCAAACAAATTCAGTCAGTTATTGAAAGTGATGTGGGACGCACGCGTGAATTATGAGCGGCGAATTTATGTTGTTTTTTTGCTATAACAGGGCTAAATTATCTTTATTTTTATAAATTTTGGAAAATGAATTATTGAACTGTATGTCTCCGTGCTTTTTTTTAAATGACTTAAATTAAGAATATTCCGTCTTTTGCTTGTGGAAACACGGTGTTACGTCACCGTAGGCAAAGATATTATATCCCAAAGTCTTTTAAGAGATAATAACGATGTGATATTTATTTTCATGCAACAGAGATTAGAACTTGTTAGGGTATTATGTACAATTATGACAGAATCGTATATTTCCCACTCGATTTTTTTTTCTTTATTTTAAATAAAAAAATGATCGCATTTATATTAATAATGTATTTTTTTCAAATTAAACGGTTTTGGTAGGATGGAAGAAATTGCCTGTAAGCAATATCCTTGCCTTTATGTGTATAATAATTGAATATGTAGGTATACTAAGTGTTAAAGTTTTTTGGAAAATGTGAAAAAGACAAAGAACTCCTCCAAAAATGGAAGCATACAAGCGATTAGAAAAATAAAATGGCCAAATCAATGAAAACAAACGACAAGGAATTGAAAAAGAGATAGTCGGAATACTTTATGGATGTATATGATAGTACTGAGTGTCCCTCTGCGCAACAGTAAGGTTTTACCACTTGCCCACCACATACCGCATTTAAAGACGCAAGTCTCCTTGGCGGCACCGACAAACACAGAAAAATTCTTATTGCCTAACAAGAAAAGCTGCTTGAAGGAACTCTCTGTAATCTGGTAGCATTTGCATGTTTGTGCTGAAATAAGGTAATCTATAAGTACATAATATTATGCACTTCATTGGATTGAAAAACCCGGGAAGCAAATTCTTCGCTAATTGGAATTAAATTGAATGCCTTAAAATTCTTTTTGGAAGCCACCAGATCTGCATATCTAACAGGATCTATAATAAGGCCAGGGATAGTAGCAAGAAACCCCATTCGGTAATTCGAGAGGGGAAAAGAACAATATTTTGATTTGATTGATAAGGATATCCGCAGAAGCACGAAAGGAAATCACCAATATTAAAAACAAATCATTATTCATTAAATTTACCGTGACCTGATAAAAACTGCGTAGTCCAGTGATCAAAAATAACCCAAAAGCGTAAGCGCTAACAGATTGAAGGAGAAAGAAAACCTTCCCTGAATGAAAGATTCCCATTGCGGTTGCCAAGCATCAAGTAAAGCATTAAAAGAATTTTTTTTAAATACGATTGAGATATTTTTTCAGTTGGAAATAGAAAAACATCACTAATAACAGAAAAACGTTTTTTTTTAAAGTAAAAATTTGGGGATCATCGCCGGATCTCCAGATCTAAAGGGGCAAGTCTGTTATCAGGAGTGCATTTGTCGGGCATGTCCTATGAAAAGTGCGACCAAGAAAGACGTAGCATAATCAGATAAACCAAAATCTTGAGTCTGATATGTATGAATGTGGAAGATATTACGAATGTATGTCAGGATAGAGGTGGTATTGGTGGATTGTGGTGGTACATTCTTTCTGCCTACCCCAACGGGGAAATGGCGTAATGGTAGAAGTATAGGTAGAAGTAAGTATTAAATAAATAAATTCATTACAAATTGTTAACTAAATAACTTTAAGGCTGTAGTATGGTGAAATGCACGCAAAATGAGGAAATCATACAATTTTTAATTTAATTTTAAAACGAATGTATTTTTTTAATTGCGCAATAAAAAAAAACATAAATTAGATAAAAATAATAATTTAAAAAAGTTTTTTTGTTAAAAATATACTAAAAAGTTTTATTTAACTAAAATATAATTACTTTTAGTCCGGCAGATTACGCCATTTTTAATTTAGACATAACATAGGTATCGGGGATCTCAGAAAAGGCTAATACCCGTATGCAGAGACAAAACTTAAGGTGAGGAAAGTACATTCTAATTTCAAATGCAGAGAGTAACCCGAAGGTGAAGACAATATATTGCACTTTCCTCACCTTAAGGTTTGTCTCTGCATACGGGTATAAGTATCGATCTGAAATTTATCATAATAATTTGAAAATAATAAGTTGAACATGAAAGTGTTCGAAACAAATTCTTATTTTTTTGCTTTTGAAAAGAAATAAAAGCATTTTAAATCACATACATTTTTGTTACATTTTCTTATCGGTACCGGAAAGAGTAGGTATGAAGGTTATAAAAACGTAAATAAGATATCGTTACAAATTAAATTTACAACCAGAACAATCTTCTTTTGAAAAAACGGAGAATACAATTCTCTAAAAAAAAAGTTTCAACTAAAATATTTCAATAAATAGTCATATTTTTACGTAAAATATCACAAAAATGTATGTGATTGAAAATGCTTGTATTTCTTTCCGAAAACAAAAAAATATAATATTGCTAAATCCTAATTGAAGATAATATTTTAATAAAAACTAAACGGCAAAAAAAACACTGTATAAAGTGGTCACGTAAACCAACAAGTATCAAGAAGTCTAGACTTTTGCATTCCATTTTCAGAAAAGTTTCTTATTTATTTCTTTTAAAAGATATTCTAAATCCAAGATTTCCAAAAAGATATTTTTTTTGTGTAAACCTTATTTAATCGTTCAGATAAAAACCCTTTAAGCTCAGTAAAAGTTCAGGCAGCCAAACAGATGTCTACTTTGTGTCTCTTCCATGTAACGGTTCTAGAAAAACCCACTCTCAAAGGACCTTTGTAAGGACTAAAATTCCAATTTATTTCTGGCCGCTCCAAAATGCTGAGCCGAAAAAGTTCAAGTAAGACTATTGAGGCACGAAGCTATCCTTAGCTTAAATGAGATTCAATTTTTATTATATACAACCTACACTCGTTTCCTAAATTACATACAGATAATATAAGAACATTATCAAATTACACATTTTCTTATACAATTTATCATCATCATCACTACCCTATCAGGACCGTATGGTGCATAAGTCAATGCATATGTGTTTTAATTATAAAGTGACTGGGTAATTTATGTTACTTGAGAGGTAAGTTGACAAGTCTTTGACTTCAGTTGCCAAACTTAAAACAGTTGATCATTGTAGTATAGAACTACTTTCAAAATTATTTTAAACCGGGTCGTGGTCCCGTGGTAGTATTGTCGACTCACGAGCTAAAGGTCCTGGGTTCAAATCTCACTCTACCACAACTTGATTTTCAGTTTTTCCAGCACGAGTGATTTACAATTTTTAGGAAATGATTTTAAAGTATAAATAAATGTGTCAAAAATAAGAACATATATATATCTACAATATTTTGAGTTTGTCCAAATTTTAGTAGACAAGAACTGGATTCAACTCCCCGGGGAGTTGTCAATATAAGCATATAACAACAGACATGAAGAACACTTAAGAGAAAGTAAAACAGAAGTCCAGACATCAACAGGGCTTATGACCTGTCAATGGCTGGTTTAAGTGGCCACTTTCTACACTGTGTAACATTCACCATTTTTCCCATATTTGAACATCTATATTCCTTTAATTCTTTCTTTTGTTGATGTTTGTGATGCTAAAGAGCTGAAACCTTTTTTTATGCGTGTGAAATTCATCTAATTGAATTATTTCACCTACATACTGAAATAATTCAATTAAATGAATCTCACCCGCATAAAAAAAGATTTCAGCTCTTTAACTGTACAAACATCAACAGATGAAAGAATTTAAGGAAAATAAATGTTCAAATATGGGCGGGATAGTGAATGTTACACAGTTTGTAAAGTGGCCACTTAAACCAGCCATTGACAGGTCATAAGCCCTGTAGATGTCTTGACTTCTGTATTACCTTCTCTAAAGTGGTCTTCATGTCTGTTGTTATATGTGAAGTATATGTCTTTTGTATAAAAAAAATATATATTTCACGTCCATCTCGTTAGGATAAGCGAACATACCAATCAATATACTGCAAGGTGGACTTATCTTCACTCGATATCTTTTATCGGGATTTTAAATTAAAGTAGCCATCGAGTAAAACGCACTAGTACAGGGTTAAGGTTATATTTTACCAAGGTCATAAGCCCTGGAAATGTCTAAGCCTTCTTGTATCCTTCTTTATAATGTTTTCTATCTCTGTTGCAGAATGTAAAAATTACAAGTTTGTTTTGTAAAATAATCTGAAAAAAAAATCTACTGACAATAAAATTAAAGGTAGTATATACTTATGAACGATATGTAAATGTCAGTTATTTAACTCAATAACTCATTTCTTAGTCCTGAATTAACGAGGATTTTATTTCTAGCTAATCGGGAAATGAATATAAAAGCAAGCTTTAAAAAACGTTTTACATTGCGCGTCACTTGGATAAGGTAGTACCTATGAAAAATATTTTCATCACCCAACAATTCACTTAAGTGAAGCACTTGAAATTTAAGCCAAAACCGGAGAAGATAAATGGACGCTTTGAGAAATCTGAAAAGTGGCGGAATATGACGTCACATGCAGCTGAAAAAAACGAGTGGCGGGAAATGAGAATATCTAGTTGCACACTGAGAAATGTGCCGTTTGATTTATGTCGCATTTGTAAGTTACGACCTTCGCAAAATATTTGGCAAAGAAGAAGTGCGAATGAATGTATTTTCTGAATTCCATATTGAAATAAAGATAAATCTTCAAATGCCAAAATGATATAGCTGAAAAGTTGAAAACCTGCATTTATTTATTGAGTTTGCGGTTATTTTATAGACTTCAATCTTTTGTGATTTGTATGTGAATTCATTTATTTTTCAAAAACAAAAAAACAGCTAATTTTTTTGCCTTATTAGGTATTTTTAAACGAATGTGAAGATTTACCCTCCGATGGTCGCAATATGTTTATTAGACACATATCATATTTTTTCGCTTTCGCTCATTCATCCGTCACGTGACAATATTGCCCCCATCCATACCTTTCCAGGCAACGCTTCTGTTAGCCAGAAATCTGGAATCGTAGAGCAAGTGCACGAAGAAATTTTTAGTGCAAAATTCTTCTGCTTCCTCGTTTTTTTGGCCTTTTCACCTCCCCTCTGGTGTTTTAGCCAAGCCAAGTGCAAAATTCTGCGAATCTCATTACGATCATTCGTGTTATATTTTGTGAAATAGATTTTTTTATTTTTATACTAATAGTTTTTTCGTGGACTGTATATTTGCATTTTCAAGATATTTATAAAAAATTAAAACAAATTAAAGGTACATTCATATTGGTTCTGTGAGATACATTGCGACCGTCCAGGTAATGCTACTAGTATTTAATCATAAAATTATAAATTATTATTTTTGTTTATTTTTTAAATATATATTATAATTTACTGATAAATCATCATTCTTTTGAGTTTATTTTTTAGAAAACCTACAAAAACTGCAAGATTAGATGAAACAATGGAAGGTTTCCGTGGAAGGTGTTCATTCCGTCAGTATGCCTTCCAAACCCAATAAATATGGCGTTACGCCCCAGTCGATACCAAACTATTTTACACTTCTTATTTGAAGATATATCCGGAAACTCAACCAGACAGTCCTCATCATTTGAGTAATAACCTTATTGGTGTAGTTAAGAGACTATCCTCGATTTAAAATACAAGGCAAAATATCACAGCAGAAAATTGGTATTCAGATGTTAATCTGATAGAAAAACTACAAACACATAAATTTTCAAATGTAAAGATACAAAAAAAATAAACCTTGAATTCCCTCTTTATTTATTCAAACGAAGAGGTTTGCAGACAATTCAAATTAATTCGGTTACAGAAAAGAGAGATCTGTTGTGTCCTATGTACCAAAAAAAACGTTGTGCTTATTTATGGCGTGCATTTTGCGTGATGACGCCATAGATGCAGATACTGGCGATAAATGCAAGCCAGAAATCATAACCTTGTATCATTTTACAAAATCTGCTGTTGAAGTAGTCGATAAAATGTATGCAGCACATAATGGTATTCAAAATAGCGAGCATTGGGAAATGGTGATTTTCTTTTTGATATCAATTTCAGCGCAGTGAATTCTAAAATTATTTGCATCGGAAATAATAATCAAACAAAAAGCATGGGACATTTTTTGAGAAATCTGCCGGATGAGTAAGTGTATATACACATATTTTTATTTATCACGCATTTTAATAAGTTTTTTTTTACTATGTTTTTTTATAAATTTTTTATGCTGTATATTTGTTTGTTTTATTTTTTTGCTACATCTTTTACCATTTTTTTCCCATGTGTTTTGTTTTTAACTACGTATTCACTGCGTTTTAAAATATGTTTTTAACTATTTCTTTAAGTTTGTTTCTTACTACGGATTCTCTTTTTACTATGTATTTTACTGGGTTTTTAAAATACGTTTATACGATATTTTTACTACGTTTTTTACTGGGTATATTTTTTATACATTTTTACTACGTTTTTTTATTCGTGTATTTTACTGTTTTTCATATATGTTTTTTGAATCGCTTCGAACGGGGTAAATAACTAATCGTCAAAGCACCGTTGCAAACATGTATA
Source organism: Micrasema longulum (assembly GCF_059751315.1). NCBI lineage: Eukaryota > Metazoa > Arthropoda > Insecta > Trichoptera > Brachycentridae > Micrasema > Micrasema longulum. The sequence goes on along the minus strand of NW_028278887.1, from coordinate 25,148 downwards.
ATTTCATGTTTGTTAAATATTAATAAATATTAAAAATAAAAAAATTAGAAAACAAAATTATTGACCTATGAAACAAATGAATAATAACGAAAATAATGCGAGAAATACTCTTTTTTAGGTAATGTTACATAGGCGTGGTAAAATGTGGTAAAAGTGGTAAAAGTGGTAAAATTTTCTGAATTTTCAAAAATGTTTTTTCTAAAATTACATAATATACAATAAAAAACTTATATTTTGTATATTTTTAGAGAATTTATTTATTTTAAACAGGAAAAAATAATGTCTGTCCCAGATACATTGCGACCTTACTTGTATCATTAGGTATTGCGACCATCGCAGGATTAAGTAGACTGAAGGTTCTTATCTACGGTTATTTAAGTGTTAGTCCTTGAATAATAATTAAACGCATCATGCACGGCATGTACATATATTATAATTATGGGAAAAGGCAATAGTAAAAAGTAATGCAAGTTGGTTACTTAATGGATACAGTTAATAAAATAAGTGGACTCAAAACAGAGTTTGATATATATATATATACTTATAAATCGGGGGCTTAGGGTCATAAGGGCGAAACTACAAAAAATTCTGTTTTGTGTTAAGTACTAATCTGATATCCAAACAAAATATCCTGTTAGTGACAAAAAGATGAAACTCATCCGATAAGTAGTTACCTAGATAAATTTGTGTGAAACTACAAATGAAGCGTTTTGTTTAAAGTCAGAAGAATAAAACACCTTTTACATCATTTTGTTAATTTACTAATGTAAGCGCAAGTTAGGGTCATATAGACGAAAGCGTAGTTTCATATTTTTGTCTCTAAAACATTTTATGCTCTATTAACTGTATTTTTTATTTTCTTTATTTGTTACCCTTAAAAGACAGTATTATTTTTTGAAAACTGTTTTATCATTTATCTCAAAACTGTGTTTTTGTAGTTTCGCCCTTATGACCCTTAATCCCCGAAATATAAAACTATATTTTAATATTTATAATGTATGTAAATATCTAAATATTTATATTTTTTAAAAACGCACATAACTTGGTTTTTCGTATTTTTTATTTTCTCTCTATCTATCCTTGCCTCTATTATATACACCATGATCGGTCTGACACACGTTTTGTATGTCCGAATTAGGTTTCCAATAATCACGTGTTCATTGTACTATACGACATTTCTTAGGCATCCAGATGTTTACTAACTGAGATGGATATGTTCTCATCATCACTATGACCGCATCATCTGCATGGTATGTGATGTTAATGATCTTATCTCCCTTAGTAGATTCACTACTTTTTTTTATTCTTTAAAGCGTTTTTTTAATTTTTTTATTTTTTTTTTATTTTATTCAGAAAACATATAGTCATACAAAATAAGTATATAAAAAAAAAATTAACATAAAAAGACCAATTAAGTTTTCACAAATTAAAAAGAAATAAACATTAAATGTGACAATAAATAAATAAGAATTTTAAGTGAAAAAAGAATAATTCTTGACATTTGCGTTTTCCATGGAGGTAATAAATAAAAATACCGAATGTACACGCCGAGCCATCCACGCGCACACATGAACGCACCTATAAAACATACACAAACATATATATACACAAGCAGAATATTTTTATTCTGCTTTTGTAAGAAAAGGTTTATGGCGTATATAATATTGTTGTGCTATATTTAGTTATAAAGGTGCTAAACATGCTTTGTTTTTTTGTTATTCTCAATATGTGTTATTTTTTTAATGTTAATATTATTATTATAATGTTAATATTATTAATCCAGAATTGATTTGTTCTGACTCCTGGGAATGTAATTCGGCGTATTAAACTTGTAAAATACTCTGTGTTTTATGATTATTAATAAAAAAATATCAAAAAAATAACAAATTTTATATACAAAATTTTTCATTCACTTTTTTTTAAATAAAATTATTCACTATCGTCAACAAATCCTTATCCACAACCGTTAGTGCATAGAGCACTGTAAAGGTACACAAAATACAACGTCTCATATGTTTCATTAAGATTATGTCATCAGTGTTACGCTTCCAAAGAGAGTGAATTATTTCAATGAAAAACGTATTTGGTTGTTATATTGTATTTAAATTTGTTATTAATAAATGATAAAAAATATTTTAAGAACATTTTTAATGCCTTTGTCGTACTAGATTTGCCAGGAAACAAACCTACGTAACATGGTACGCTAAAAGGCGGACTTATCTCCATTCGGTTTCTACTTTTACGATAATTACCAAAGAGTAGACTTCGATGCACAATTAATTTTTCTGTGTTAATATTAGAGATCGACCTAAGTTTCGGTTTCGGCTAGTTTTGGCTGATGAAACAAGTTTCGGTAGCGCTTACATTTTCAGCCAGAAATTGACCAAAGCTTCAGCTTAGCCGAAACCTCATTCGGGATGTGCCGGATTAGGTTTGGCTGTACTTGGGTGCATCTTATAGCTTGTGACTCGACCGCGTGAATCGTGACCTGTGTGGCCTTTAGTTTTTTTTTGCTTTCGGCCGGTGAGTGTTACTAGTTGTCGCGTTTAATTTATACCTTTTATTTCATTGTGTATTTTATAAAGAGCTTATATCAATGAACTCGTAAGATTTAACTATAACAACGCCATATTTGGGTTTCTATTTTTGCCGAAACATGAACAGAAGCCGAAATTCGGTTTAGGCCGAAAATCTTGTTTTGGACGGCCACTAGTAAAAATATGCCGTAAGTCATTTGTACTCTTTTCCGACGTTTCAGATCGCATTACGGTTTCCATTATCAGATTTGATTATTTTTTTGTGGGTTTATTATTTTTGTTCTCAAATAAAGTGAACATTTAATAACAGAGACAAAGAATACATAAGAGAATAATGTTTAAGTATGTCCAAATGCTTGCAGACTGGCTGGATTTTTTCCCTAGGGAGTTTTTCATTGTTAAATTTATTTCAATAGAGAGGGAAAACGTTTTTGAGAAGGGAATATGGAAGTCTAGGCATTTACAGGGCTAATGACCTGTCATTGGCTAAATGGTGAATGTTACACAGTGTGTAAAGTAGCCACCTAAACTAGCTTTCTCTTACCTCCAAGTAACAAAAATGATAGAGATACGCTACATATAGTTGGTGTCCAGGAAGAACGAAATAGTGCAGTGTAATCCACCCTAAAAATAAATATTTCACGTCGAGTCTTGTGGAATCGAACCCAGGACCTTTAAAATGGAAGGCAAATGCCCCAACCATTACACTCCATGACGGACTTTTCTCCACCCAATTACCCATTTTAGGATTTTTACTTAAGAGTAGTCATCGCATCGAAAATTCACTTGTCTAGGAAATTTGTTTTTACTACACGTAGAACGGTATTTTTTATCTGCCCGGACACGGATTTTTCCAAAAGAAAGCTCATTAAATAATATACCACTTTTGTAGTGCTTGCAATTTTCAATGTAAAAAAGAACTCCAACTATCCAAACTCTGACTATCCGAATGATTGATTATCCGAATCACTTTCCAAATTTCAGAAAAAGAAAATGAAAACAAAAACGTACTGTGATCTGCAAAATAACGACTTGGCTGCCTGAAAGCGAATAATGACAGTCAAACAGCTTACTTTGACAAGCAATGACATTCATTTACAGTACGGTACGTACATACTGTACTAATTTACAGCATTTGTTACTACGCCTTATAGCTCCTCTCCGCCACACTATGCTCCTTGCGCTGCTCATCACTATGCTCCTCGCGCTGCGACTCTCTCACCCAATGTTGCCCTCTCTGCCCGCACACTGCTTTGTTCGCGCAATTAATCGCGACGCTCCGCACTTGTCATTTTTTATTGCTTTACAATGGACGATAAAACTGTGGTTGCGTGCGCGCTTTTATGCATTTTAAGTATATCTGATTATATCAATGTCATAAAAAAAAAAATCATTCACAAATGACGCGTGCATCTTGTGTGAGCGCTCGATGCATACTGTGACCGCGCAATTATGTGGCCAGCCACTCGTGCTCATATTGCCGGTCCTTTGTCTCACGCTAAAAAAAACCCACAAAATAGGGAGCGATGGGCATGACAAGGAGCATGACGTACGGCATGACGAGTTATGTTGCCACGCTACTTCCCATGCCACTCGTCGAGTGTTTAACAGGCCTAAAACAAGTAAAAATGTTACCTTTTCATTTAATTAATGCAAAAACATTTTTTTTTTTTTATGGCAAACAAACAGTGATATATTAAAATAGACCAAAATAGACAATCCAATCCTCCTATTTTTTTTATTATCTAAATGGGGTGCCGCTTCAATTGATTCGGATAATTGGAGTTCTAGTGTATCTCTCGTCACTGATAAAATTTTCTCTAGTAGCACAATAAGTGTCTAAATGCAGCGACAAAAATTGGGTAGGGTTTGTTGTTTTTAGGGATAATAACAGTCGACAAACAACTTCTCGAGTTTTCTTGACCCCTTTCTGACGTGTTTGTTCTTTGTAAAGATACATTACCTAATGGTCCAATTACATTAACGTATTGTTTGTTGACAACCTAATCTTATGAGGAAAATTCTGTTCCTTGATAATTTCATATCACACATTCGATAAAATAGAGTCTACTTATTCCTGCCACACCTAATGGTGCATAGAGCACTGCAATAGAACACCAAACGCAGCGTATCTTGATTTTTTTTTTATGCAGGTAAGATGATCAGTTTTATCAGTACAAGTTCAGAAACAATGAAATATTCTAGTTTTTAAACTTATAATATTGGAAATCAAACACTGATTTGAGTCTACTAAACACTTTACTTTATTTTTACAAATATAAAAATTATAAAAACAAAAATTTCGTGACAATCGTTTCGCCTTGTTAGGGCATTATCAATGTAAAGAAAAATATAAAGTGTAAATTTTATATTTGAAGGACTAACTTTGTGGTTATTCATTATAATAAAATAAATAAAACAACTTTGGTTTTAACCACTAATTAAGTGGTTAAAAACCACAAGAACCACTAAAACCTAAAAACCACCACTAACCACTAATAGTGGTTAAAAACAAAGTTGTTTTTTTTACATTATTAAAACTATAAAGCTTCGTTAACTATCTCACAATACATACATGTATGTCAATAAATACTTACTTTGTTATATTTTTCCCAAAATTCAAATATAAATACCTAAATTCCCCATTACCTATTAAACACTTAGCCTTGCCCTTAACAATTTTTCCCTCAATTATGATTAATGTACATGCTATAGTTCATAAAATATTTTTGTTTTTCACTTAAGTACCTTGAGTTATTTAACTTTATAAGGACATTCAATTCATCTAATCTTCACATTCGTTTGTGTTAAAAAATAACTAGTTAGATTTTAACTAAAACAAAAATACATTTTTATAGAAATTTAGAAACTCATTTACTAATCAGAAAAAAAATCTATAGAAAAAGTGGAAATATTTATAAAAAAATCCATAAAACGATATATTATATACATATTTTGTAATATGAATGTGAAGAAAAGTTTATTGCGTTAGGAATAAATTTACTTTATATAAAACTTTAAAGCCATTGGAATGTTTAAGAAAAAAATCATTTGTGTTTTAATATAACTGATTTTTTATGCCTTAATATAATTATGTAATTTCAACTAATTTAAAAACTAATTTACTTGATAATCGAGTTCAATTGTCTACAACTTCGCACATATTATATCTTTTTGTAAAAAAACATTTCATTTGTCGATAGAAATATCAATTTACGTAAAACCCATTTTGGTTTTTTTGTAGATATTTCGCTTTGTGAAATTGGTCCTCAATAAGTGCCGTCAGGAAGCAAGGTGTAAATTATGAAAAGAATGAAGACTAAAAAAGATTACATTTATTGGCTAATTTTAAGGTTTTATTAAAAACGTAAAAGAAACCTTTTTCCATTTCCTGAATGTATGTAGGTACGTACATAAAATGTAATAAAACCTTGTGTACTTAATACAAAGGCAAATTCACGAATCTACCCACTGCCTTTTAAAAATCATTAACCTTTTTGAATTCTGTTCGGGAAATAATCCTTCCTCGTACAGGTTAGGAAGTAATAAAGGAGACGAGTATAAGATAAAAAATTCTTTGACGAAGTTTAAAAGATTTGAAATGGAATTCCTCGGAGGATCAATGCCAATTCAAAGGGAAATTTTATCTTTTTAAACGAAAATTCCCATAACACATAAAGTCACAATATCAATTTCAGGTTTCCCTTCAAAATTTAGCCCTTTACATGTGAGAAATGAAGAGTGATAACTCCAAAACAACCACAAACGTAAAGTACTTGAGTATGCCAAAATGCTTGTAGACAAGCCTGGTTTTTACTCCCTGGGGAGTAATCAAAATTGAAAATTATTTTGACTGAGGGAAGATAATATTTCTCAAAAACAGTTTCAATGTTTCAAATAATTTTTAATTTTCATAACTTCTTAAGAAGTGTATTCCAGCCTTGTCCACACACATTTGGACGCACTCAAATATTGTTGATGCTGGTAAAAAAAACTCAAAAATAATTTTAAGCATTGATTAGTGGATGAAAGAATTCATTCAGACTTAAAAAGTTATCAGCTATTTTATTTACAAAATTTAACAGATGAAAAGTTGAGGTGGATCTTTGAATTAAAGTAGAAAAATAAATGTTACGCAGTGTGAAAAACGGTCACTTAAACAAGCCAATGAAAGGTCGTAAGACTTGTCAATGGCTAGACTTCCATATATTTTTTTCATAAATGTTGCAATAAATTTAACGACTGGCAGGCGTTACCCCCTAGTATAGTTTTTATCTATCATAAATTTCATTTAATTTTAATAGGGTACAAACATTTGTCTATGATGAAAAAAATTTACCATCAATAAGTTTCTTCAATATTTTTTTTTTTAATTCACTCAACTGATATGTATTTACTTTTCATTTCACATACATAACAATTACATACAATTTACATAAGGCATATATAAAATAAATTTGTTCATATTTAATTTATGTATGCCTATGTTATTTATATTATAAAACTACAATAAAAACAAAAACATGACATTAACTATATGTTTGTGGAGCACGTGATTTAATATTGGTTTGGAGGATATTTTGAAAGAGCGGAGAAGACTTTATTCTACTTTGGGTATCTACATCTACAGTGATGCGGTATACGGTGTTAATCGTCGTAATTCTCAACTTCTCACAAAAGAGATAAAAATAGGGAGGGAAACGACTTACCTGTTCCAGTCGGTTCTTGTTTCTGCAGCACTTGGTTGGATCCAGACACTTGACACTTTAAGATACGGCACCAATATTTGGAATGCGGAAAGCCATCTGCAGCAAGCTTCGGGACACCACACTGGCGCGGTTGGATGGACAGTATATATAAAAGCGGTGCGGTAGTTAATTAATAATCCTGCGGTTGAATATCAGGTATAGTTATGACGGACAACAAAGGAGTATTGAGGTAGGAGTGGCAAAGTTGTTGGTAATTTAGATTTTAGGATTGCGACAATAATTAACACCAATGCGCACTTACATAAATTATGATTTACAACTGTATTTTGGCTTCCTGTCCTGTCAAATGAATAATTATATGTTGGTTGTGTTTTTAAGTATAGCTAATTAATTGTTAGTTCGCCTCTTCGAAGTGTACCCTAAATGAACTGACACTACTGTCGCTAAACAATCCTTGATATAATAGATCAACTGAAAATAAAAAAAACAACAGAAGTATGCGTTGATTTATTTAAGTTTTTATTAAATCAACTGTTTTATTATTTATCTTCAACTAAAGTTATGTATTTTTAGTATGTATCTACAAGTTTCCTACTTTACATTATTTTTTGAAATAATTTAATTAGTTGGCTATTTATTGTTAGTAATCAGTTAAAATTTCTGTTTTGGAATTCAGATAAAACTGCCAAAAATTTGTTTCACATTAAATCTGGAACAAGATGAGCCCTGTTGGATAGAGACAGGTATCGTGGTGCAGTTAGTTGGACGGCCAACTGTGAAACTGGCGTTGCGGGTTCGATTTCTTTCAGTTGCAAAAAAAATTGGTCTTGGTGTTGTCATATATCTTTTATAATTTCCTTTCATATTATCTCTTTTTCACCTGCTGATAAGCTTCTTAAATAAAAACTAAGCGGGTTATTTCTTTAAAAAGAAACTACGTTACGTGAAGACACTCCATATTTATGCTAACCCCTAACACCACACGTGGGGGAGTAGGTTCCCCTCACCACTCACATTTTAGCAAATAATCATGTGTTTGAAACGTAACGCGGTTGAGTGTTCGTGTATTCTCAGTGCTGCCCGAGGTCTCGCGGGGAGTGGACGCGCGCCCGGCTACTATGCTTAGTTCAAGAGGTAGAAGAGTCAATGGGGGAGCCTAATCCCCGACGAGTGTAATTACGTTAGTTTATTTTTAGTTTCATGTACTTGATTTTTAGTTTTTTTGTAGGTTTGTGGCACACTATGGATGAAAAAAAATTATTCCCAGCAGACAGAAGATCGGTTGAATAACTTAGACTCTGAGGAAAACGTAAATGAGTACATTTTTCCTGAAATTTGAGTGACGCGGAGTTTAAAATCAGTGATCACGATACCGAAAGTAAAGAAGAAGCGAAAAGTTTATCTGAAAACAAAGACTTAAGTAACAACGATGAACAAACCCGAAACAGCAATGCTTTTTATGGCAGAAACAGATACAAATGGTTGAAAGCAATACCATCGCGATCACGGGTGGCAGCACATAACATTATTGTTCATTTACCTGGTTTTAGAGGTCCTGCACGAGCCAAGAATGAAATGTCTCCATTGGAAACATGGTCTTGTCTATTTACTGAAGATATAATTGTTAAATTTTTTCATGAGGTTAGTGTTGAGCTACCTGAAAATCAACCTACCGAGGATCAAGGACCGAGTCAAAATAAGAGACCTAAGAAATCGCTCTGTCATTTGTGCCTATGACTCAAAGAGAGCAACACTCCAAGAGTGTGCTCCAAATGTATCAAGAATGTCTGTCGTAATCATTCTGTAGAAGTAAAAATATGTTCTGAATTCCAGAAGAAATATAAGTTTGACTACAAACATTATTTTGATAGAAAATATTGAGATTGAAATAAGGTTCCTAAACTTTACTGAGTTTTGATATTTGCTAAGTACTTTGTGCATTTCCCTTGTGATTTTAGATGTTTGAGTATTTTTATAGATTTTTATGCAAGGTTTTAATATTTTTTTTTATTCCTTATTTTAATACATAACTGCTTTTAAAAGTTAACTCTTAAAATTTTACGTGTTTTGTGTAACTTGTTTTGTTTGACGCTAGAAATGTCTCTTTTTACATTTAAAGTTATAAATAAATACTCTTATAACATTTATAAAAAGTATTTAATTTATATCGTAAAAAAAACCGGACTAGTGATAAAAAGTAGTTAAATTTGTTGCAACAGAAAAGGAAAACATTTTTGAAATGGGACTATGGAAGTCTAGGCATTTACAGGGCTTATGACATGTCGTTGGTTGGTTTAAGTGGCCTCTTTACACACTGTGTAACATTCACCATTCTGCCAATGTTTGAATATGCACATTACCTCAACTCTTCCATCTGTTGACTTTTGTGAAGTAAAAGAGCTGAAATCTTTATCATGTGTGTGAGATTCATCCGGCTGAACCAAGCATTTGGACACACTCAAAACATTGTTGGAGAAAAAATAGTACTAATATATGATTTTTCTTTTTGGGGGACCATGCTCCCCCGCGTGTGTAAATGCGTAGCCAGAAATAGCTAAGGGTCAAAATGCTCTTGAGTTGCATGGATGCCCCAGAAATTTTATTTTTTTTAGTTTCCAAATAATCAATACATACGGGATTGGTATCAATCACATTTTTTTATGTTTCGATATTGTTCTTATTTTTAAATTTTTTTATTTTAATATTTCATTAATGAACCCAAACTACAGATAGCCAAATATTTTAACTTTTGAAATTCACAGTCAATGATAATATTTTTAACGTCTTTTGTAAAGGTTGTCTGAGTCTCTTGCTTAGTTTTGTCTGGTAATTTATTGTACAATTTCAATCCATGGTTTATTAGTCTCGACGTCTTTGTATCGTTTTAGAAGGTTGTTTATGATATTTTTCTGATATTCTCGTATTCTTCAATTATATCATATGTGAAAACAACTTGCAAAAAAACTTTAAAAAGTTTTTTTTAATGCACAAGCTTAATTTAAATGTATTAATATCATGAAACTTATTACAATAAATTGTATGAACCCATTATATTTTTTTCACAAATTCAGTCAAAATTTTCCTATATTTATTTAATGCATCGTTAAAGATAACTATGGGTATGCAATAAATTTATATTTTTTAATCAATTTTTGCTGATGCTCCACTTCTCTTTTCGTGTCAGATTTCACTTTCTTGCAAGATCTAATTGCGTCAGTCGGGTGAGAACGCTTAGCGGCGGTGATATTGTTATTCCCGAGGCGAAAAGTGAGATTTTCACATTTTTTATTTACCCATAGATTACGCTGAGATCCTTCTGGAATATCAAAGCGTCGGTGGAGGATATGGTACGGATCTTCTTTATTACTTTCTGCAGAATATTGTCGGGTGACTTAACTAAATTCAAAGAGGAGATTTCGTTAGTACGTTTGTCTCACTGAGATAATGTCAGACGTGTGCCGCCTCCTGAATAGCCTATTAAGAGTCAAAATATGCCATCAAATTAAAGCGGAAATCAAATGACTTTATTCAAATCATGACGAGATTTTTTAGAAGTTTAAGCAAACCAAAATTTTGCTGTTTTAGAGATATAAATAAAATGAACCACTTTTTATTACACGTTTCCCTTTTCAGGGTTATATAATAACTAAACATACATTTGTAAAAGAAACAGTGAACAGATTAGTGGGCGCTAATAAAGGAAGAGGAGAGGGTTATAGTGTTGGTTGTGGTGTGAGGGTTGGGAAGGGGGTAATTGTGTTTCATCTACAAATATAAAAATAAATTTTTAAAAAAGATGTTTATTCAGTATCACATGCTTTATTTTTACTTGAATCTAAATTCTCAAATAAGAACCACAATCATAAACCCCCATGTGCGCCAGATAGCAAAGAACACTACATTGATAAAAAACACGCAGTAAATATTTACATTGCTTATTGTCTTTTAAAGTACACAGTAATACAAAATTAAATATACCTTCTACATTGGTACGTGCAATTTAATAAAAAATTTCCTGACTCCGACTCTTTTCATATAAGTAACTAAACTATATATATATTTTAATCATGCATGTAACACCATTTATTTATAGTTTTTAATCTAACCAACTAAACCAAACCAAATTATAAGAACACAATCCTACTTAGCGCAGTTGGTAAGACAGCTAACTGTTAAACTAGCGCGCAGGTTCGATTCCAGAAAGTTGGAAAAAAAAACAAAGAAAGATTTTTCCTCAATTGGTCTGGGTGTTGTGGTATATTTTTCATAACATTCTTCCATATCCTATTTCCCACCTGCTGACAAGCCTCTAAGGAAGAGGTTTAGCGGGTTATTTTATTTTTTTTAAATGGCCGGTTGTCAAATGTTGATGGATTGTAACTCATACACTTAGTTGTAACTGATACACTTAGCGACATAGTGAATTTTTAAAAATAACTTTAAGATTGAAATATTACAAATATGATATAAAGTAAGAATAAAATACTTTTTTGTGCTAGATAAGTCGAAATATTGCGTATTTTAATTCAGTACTTCATTATCTTTCTCATCATTCCCTTTCCACACCTAATGGTGCATATTGCACTGCATTGGTACACCAATCGCAGCGTATTTTGAACATTATTGTTACATAAAGGTAAGTTGATCAGTTTTACGCTTCAGGTACTAGTCTAGAGTCTATGAAATATTCTAGTGTAAAACCCCATTTCAAAATATATTTTATGTCAACCATGTCGAGAATCGGACCCGAGACCTCTTGCATGGTAGGCAAACTCGCTGACCATTATATCATGAGGACGAATTACGTACTGAGGTATATAATACATTTCGCAGAGTAGGATTAAACTACCTGATAAACGAATATTTTATGTTAAACCTCTCAGCAAGTGAACCTAGTATCTCAAACATAGCGAGAAAACATGCCTACCACTACAAAACGTAGCGGACTTATCTTTACTCGATTTTCCAATTCAGGGTTTTCACTTAAAAGCCACCACCTAGTCGAAAACTCTTGTGCAGGGTTCTGGTTCTATTTCACAAACAAAACTATATTCTCCATCTGCCAGGGGTTTTCGATTATTTTTTTTTTTAAACGTACATGTACATTACAAAAATATGTTCAAGACATACATAATACGAGAAAAAAAAGTATTGAACTTAAATTTAAATGTGATAAAATTGTAAAATAAAAATACCTAGTAATAAGAGTTAAAGGAAGCTATCCTTGATGAACTTTCTTTCGGTAACACGAAAGATGTCGGTTTTCAAAAAGAGGTTGATTAAATACATTGCTCTTTCTTCTTGCATTATCATTGGCAGAATGGTTCTACAAGCAGGAAGATAAAACAGCTTTAAACACTTTGTATCCCGGAGCCGTGTAAACACGTGATTATACAACCATGCGTTGTGTCCCGGTCCCGTGTTTTTATGTGCGGCGGCCTCCGTGGTGTAGTGGTCAAGACGCTTGACTCACGCACGGAAGGTTCCGGGTTCGATTCTCGGTGAGAACACAAAAATTAAAAAGTGATTTTTCTCAAGCCTGGGTGTTCAGTGATGTGATTCACCACTGTAATTGGGCCTTCTGGCCTGTTGTGGTGCAAAAATAAAAAAAATAAAAAAAAAAAAAAAAAATGTGGTTTACCAGCTGTCTCAAAAATATCTTTTTTTTGACATCTAGTGACTTTTATTATCATTTTTTTTACTGCTGGTAGACCAAGTAAAATCACGATACCGGGACACAACGCATGATTATTATAATCACGTGTTTATACGGCTCTGAGATACAAAGCATAATAAAAAGGAGTGAGGCCCATATATATGCAAACGTTGCAATGCGCAATGTGGCTCTCTATAAAGGCTTATGTTGGCAAAACTATTATACAAAAATTACTTTATTGTTTCAAATAGATCTGAGAAGTTTTAATTGATTTAATCAAGTATTTTCATAATTATGACACGTTTAAGAAACCCTTCACAAAGCATGAAATTTCACAAAAACGGGCAGGGCACAGGGTAAATTCTATATGTATTCGGCCGGTGTCTAAGGTAGTTATTAGGAACATAAAGAAAAATACTCTCCATAACACTTGAGTTGATTGTGATACCACGGATCAATCGGAAAAAATACATCAGTAAATATGCATTTCTTTTTTTTTCGACACTACTGTTACCAAGCATACCCAGTATGAAGTCTGACAGGTTCAATCACAAATAGTATTCGTAACCCCCTTAAGTTAAGATAAAGAATAAATAATAATAACACATATAATGATAAAAATATGGGTACGTCTCAAAACCAGTAAATACTGCAAATTCGGTACTCTAAGTGGTACTCTAAATGTATATACTCATATTTACTTGCATTTTCAAATAAATTGATGTCTAATTACTTTTTAATCAAAATGCTTACAATTTTGTGAGTGAATTTACCCGAAGCAATCATCCCTCATGATTTATTTACACAGCATCACGTGACGAGTGACGAGTGACCAACCCCGTGCCGCCAAAGCCGACCCGCCTCACACTATCGCCGCATCATGCAAGATTAATACAATATTACCATCCCTTCTAGGCTCGATAGGGGAGGAAATCACTGCACCCGGGAACAAGCGATCCTTGAAATCGACCTGACACCCCTTCTTGTAAATCGACCGGAAGTAATGCGGGTTTGGGATGCTATCATAACATTATACTATCTATATTGAATTAATTCTGTGCACTGCGCCATCGTGCATACAAAGTTTTGATTTGGTGTTGAGAAAATTTCAGGCGCTTCTCAAAAAGCCATGGAAGCTTAAGCAATATTTTTTTAACCCAAAAACATGGTTAAATTTTTTTATATTATATTAATGGTTTATAAAAAAATATATTTAACAATGACATACAATTAAATATATACGTCTATTTGCATAAATAAAATATTTAAAAAATTAAAAATAATTCAAATAATTAATTAGCGATAAGTCGGACTAGTAGTGTAGTAGCTGGCGCATTTACCTACAACGTTTGAGGTTTCGGGTTCAAATTTTGGAAGGAAAACTGCACTATTTCACGGCACTGCGACCGGTATCTAAAGCTAATCACTTTTTCTACATATAGTAAAACATCAATGTACGCTGCATTTGATATTCCAATGTAGTTCCCAATGCACCACCTGATTTGGATTAAAGTATGATGTTGATGATAATGTCATATAATTTATATTTAATAGCGCGGTTTTTTCAATTTTTCCTGCCTAACTCCATAACATATTTATTGATAAATACATAATAAATACCTCCCTTCTTGTAATTTACGAAATAATAAATCGGTTTTTTTATTCTTCTCAGACAATAGTTTGTCTAATTTTAATATTTGAAAAATGAGCGGGAATGTTGCCTACCATGCGTGGTTCGTTCATCGGACGGATGGAACTATTGATTCCCTAAATTTTACAGCAGGAATATTTTTTAAATCATGATAAAAAAAATAAAAAAAATTGTTTATTTTAATGAACAAATAATAATGTTTATTTGTCGTTAAATGCTATCGATCGTTGAAACGATATATGAAATTTTTAAATGTGACGAGAACACCTCCAATATGCAACCATTCCTAACTGCGCTTGTGGTCTAAAAAATCTCAACGCATTGCGCAGTTCTTGAAATAAGCAGAGAATTCAAACATTTCCATAGAGAAGAATTCAAACATTTCGTATTAAAATTATAAGTCCGCGCCTGCGCAGTCAACTTTAAATGATCTTTGGAACTAATTCAAATAAGCCGATCCAATACATTATCTCGTTATGCTGTACTGTGTTTTAACAAATTAAGGACTAGAATCGCTTGACTCAACCAAATGTTGACTATTATCGCTAAATACAACTCTAACGCGGTATCACGAGAGCACAAAATTGCTTGAATTCAATAGTTTGGTATTTGTTCTTATACTTATTCTAAAAAAATAATAAAAATATTAGTAAACCGATAAAAATTCGATCTGTCAGCTGGTTTTGTGCTTAAAACATATTTGGGTAGTCAGATGACAGAAAGGACCATCTTTAATTTTCAAAAATGTTCAGGAGAGCTGAAATACGTCTCAATTTCAAGACTTTAATCCACAAACTAAAATATTTTAGTGTTGCTTTTCAATAATAAATAACCATTATAAATAAAAACTAAAACATACACAAAAATACAGATGATCTCTTTTGCCATCTGACTACCGATTTTCATAATCCGATTAGCTATAAGCGAAAGTCAAAATTAATATGGAAGACGTGGCAAATATATATTCGAATCCAAATAATGTGTGTTATAGTCACAATTCAACATAAGACTCGTTGATTTGGGACTTGTGACTCAATAAATTAATAATACTAATAAATCGTTTTTTTTGTGAATTAATAAAATAAAAAGTAAACGAATGTGTATTTTATACGTAGAATAAATAATTGGGTTTTAGGAGTTGTAATGCATGGTATACCGGACTTGTAAGTATTTATTTACTTTTTGGGTACGTGTGTATATATTGCTTCCCTAACCGAAAATCTCAGTTCTCCCTTGTTGCCTACCTATCATAAAACGAAATAATTCGGACCAAAATGGACACAAATCAATTGAAATAACACGCACTATCCCTCAATAACTGCACACCTGTGCATCTATCATCTTCCAGGAATCAGTAAGCAACCCGTTAGCTACATGTCCGACAGTAACTACCTACAATCTATAAAAGCTTCCAGTTGGGTATTTTTCTTTATTTTGATAAAGATAATGTTTTAACAGTGCTTTATTTATTTGGTTTTTATTATTTAATTCTAAGCAGGAACATTTGGCAAACTATCTACTCTGCTAAATGTTTATTTTTTGTAAATAAATTCATAAAATTTTGTGTTGCTAGAATTCTACTCGTCCACGCACTTTGTAGCTGCAAGACGATTATTATTAGCCATCAAATACCTAAATTTTGTAAATAAGGGTGGAATTTCAACCGTACATGCGCTCAGTAGCTGCAAGATTTATTATAATCCAACTCCTATTTTTTTTAATGAGTTATTTAAATTTATTTAAATATCATTCAAACACTAATTCATTTCATTGTTTCACAAATTTGTCTTTTTTTCTATTTCGTTTAATTTTTTTCCGAAGCTGTCAAACTAAATTGTCAAATTAAAACAAAATAAAAATAAGAGCTCAGTTTTTATACCATCCATGCGCTTTGAAGCTGCAAGACGTGCTGGGATATTTGTTTATTGTACAGGGCTCTTGAGGTGATTTTTACAAAAATGGCGCTATGTAAAATTTCCAAATATAAAAGAATACTTATTTTCTCTTTAAAAAGTCTTTTGCTGACTGGCATATTTTTACAGTCAGAATTATAGCCGCTTATTCACCCCTCAAGTATTATGATATCACGGAGGTAACAAATTGATTCACAGTAATAAAATGCACCCCGGCCGTATAATTTGACTTGTGCAACTAATATCAGTTGCACTCTAGAATGCACTGATCTGGAGCAATGATTCTATTTACATAATCTCCTTACTAAATTTTCGATTCGCAACTGCTTTGTTGAATTTGCTTTTATCAATGCGGTTTTTTATAAAAAATAATGTGTAACATATCATTGTATTTTTTTATTATTATGTACGAATAACATACATATTGAGAAATAAAATTAATTCCCTCCCTCTGCGATGTACGTCGGTATTTATTCTTTTAAATTATTTCATCTTATATTCTATAAATAACCTAGTTTTTTTATTAAGAGTTTTTTAAAAGGATCTTTTATTAGAATTTAGGATTATTAACATTACAACAAAACAGTTTAGTTTGAAAAGTGTGTTTTTAAAAGAAAAAAATACTTTCTTAAAATTTGCGAAAATATTTCAAATTTTTGAAAAATGTGTGAACTTCCCAATCTATAAGAAAATGAAATTCAGGTTGTGGGAGAGAAATGTTTAAGCTGGTTTTTTTTTTTTACTAATGCAATAAATAAACAAAAAAACCGTTCTGATTCCGTTGATTTGATTTCTATTAAATTATACCCATGGGAAAAATCGAAAAAATTATTGTCTAATTTAAATAATTTATTTTCAACATGAAGAACTTTCAATCCAGTGCCTTTATTAAAATTATGATTATTTTCTTTAAGATAGTTTGTGAATTCAGAAAAATTAAATATAATAAAATTCATCAGTTTTGTATTTATTACACTTTTACATTGTTTGTATTCTTTTTTTATACAGAATAATGTTCACTTACTAAGGTATCTCGTGCCGATGGAAACATACCTTGAAAAAGAAGCTTGTGTAGCCTTGAAACCGGTTGGAAAAAATAAATATAAGCGGTTAAAAAAAAGTTGATTTTTTAAGTGTTTATGGCACTTTTTCTAGAGTATTCCTAATTTCTAGTAGCTCCCTGAGGAACAAGCGAATTTTTTTTCCTTTAATTTTCGGAGAGGTAATTATAACATGTAAGTATATGCATTTATTATTCACCTTTTAGGGGTTTCGTTTCTTTATTTATGCAGATATTTAAAAATATGTATTAACTTTTTAAAAATCTTGTCTCCAAAAATTTGTACAGTGTTTTGGATTCGACCCCTGAGGGAGCTGTTTAATTAACATATTACAACAGAAATGAGGAACATTTAAGAGAAGGAAGTGTGGAAGTCTACGCATTCACAGGGCTTATGACATGTCATTGGCTGGTTTAGTGGCCACTTTACACACTGCGTTACATTTACCATTCTGCCTATATTTGAACATATATATTCCTTCGATCTCACCCGCAACAATAAAGATTTTAGCTTTTTAACTTCACAAACGTCAACAGATGGAAGAATCAAAGGAATATAGATGTTCAAATATAAGCCGAATGGTGAATGTGGCCACATAAATCAGCCAATGACAGGTTATAAGCTCTGTGAATGCCTTGACTTTTACATTCCCTTCTCTAAAATGTTCTTCACCTCCGTTGTAATATGTTAATAAAATATTTTACTTGTTCCTTATAAACAGAAAAAGTTTCCTTTAGTGATGTACACAATTCTGATTATTTCTAATAAAAAATTGGTATAATATAATTTTATTAATTTTGTAAGTAAAATATACTTATTTTCTTAAAAAAATAATAAGAATTGTGTACATCACCAAAGGAATCTTTTTATCTTTATAATGAACAAGTTAAACATTTTATGAAAAAAATAAATATTTAATTTACACCAGCAAAGTCGTAAATATAATTAAAAGGCTTAACTTTCACGATATTTCGTGTAATCCCGCTGCCGTTTGAATATCGTTATTAATTAATTATCTAGTCGTTTCCTTTGTTAAGGGTTCCTTGTATAATTCCGTCGGTAAATTGGAACACTTTCGCTCTAATGTCTTAATATTATTTTCTTATGCGGGACACTCCAAGTGGCTGGGCTGGTGTAAACAGTACTGAATTGAACAATCAATCACATCACATCTTGGAAGCAGCTCAGGCAGTCGACGTCCTGCCCAGAAAACTAATTAATCACACTGAGCCAACAATCCCAGATCCTAGACTACTCGGCCTCTTGCAAATGTCACTACATACATATCTCTACATGGATGTGTACGTAGAAACTAGACACCCGTGTGTTTGTGTAGGTGCATACTATCCCAGGGTTGCATAATATATTCCTGCATTGCAAAAAATGAATCAACAAATTATTTGTGACTTGGGTCCTAAGGGCTGATATCAGATTTCATTTTGCAAACATTTTATAGAGGGTCGATGTCAATTGAAAATACAGTAAAACTCAGTTTATCCAAATTCCTGTTATCCAGATTGCCAAACATCCTGATCGTTATTAGGATATAAAAATAAAATCATTAAATTTAATCAATAAATTACAACAGAGATAGAGAATAGAAGGAAATAACTATAAGGAAATATGGAAGTCCAGGCATTTACAGGGCATATGACCTGTCATTTGCTGATTTAAGTGGCCACTTTACACACTGAGTATTATTTATTATTTGGCTTATATTTGAACATCCATATTTCTTTAATTTATCTGTGTGTTGATGTTAGTGAAGTTAAATAGCTGAAACCTTTATTGTTGTGTAGAGATTCATATGACTAAGTTATTTCACATACTAGGCATGCCTAGACTTCCATATTTCCTTCTTTAAGGTATTCTCCATCCCTGTTGTAAATTGTTAATCTTAATGACTCCCGAAAGGGTGAAATCTAGTCTTTTGTCAACAAACTCAAGTATTGTAATTAAATTTAGTTGTGCAATTAGCTTTCCTGGACATCTTTAAGTAAGTTTTGGATGTAATTCCAATTAACTATATTATTTTAAAAGGAATAAAATCTGAAACTCATTAATACGGATAATTACGGTTAACCTTTACATATATTGAATTATTTTATAAACATATGTATATTGTTACGAAATTATTTTAATTAGGTACTTTGTCACACGGGTTTTTTACAATAGCAACACTCAGTCAATTTTGTATGTGGCCAAAAATTTCAGGGACTCGATAACGGGGAGCCGTTTCTTGCTAATAGCAACTGGTTAAGCACACATATGGTCCTCAGATACTGTCAAAGAAAAACTTGTATTCATTGATTTCAGATATGGGTAAGTTTATTCAAATCAGATTCTCAACAATTGAAAATCATCATTGTGACAAAACGCTAATCATATTTCTATTCAAACCAGGTTCCTAATTTTACCTGTTTTTTTTATTTTTTAATATGTTCTGAACCCCATTTGGAAGTATAAAAATTTAAAATATTATTTCAGATATAAAAACAATGGCAAAATTCAATTTTAAATTTAAATGCTTCAGGGCCTCGATCATGAACGGCTATCTTCATCGGTATATACTGAGACGGTATACACATATATCGATATTTATGTACGAAAGTGTGTATATTTGTATAAAAATTCAAACTTACTTCGTCGGTAACTGGTAATCAAACATGTTTAGAAAAAAAAACAAAAATATTTTTCATACAGAAAATTTGATTTTAGATAAAATTGAAGAAAAATTTTAACTTCCCATCAGACTACGTACGCTGGTCGAATCTGATGACCACTTTAGTACTTTTGGGCTTAACAATAATTGAAAAAAAAATAGCTAAAATATTTTGACGCTGACGCCATTTTGAATCGTGGTTTAAACAAAGCTATCCGCTTTCACAAAAATCATTTAGTAATTCAAAAATAGACGTTATGTGGAGCACAAAATCGATTTTTTTTTCTCAAGTTGATTCATTACATTCAAGCGAGCTGCAAAGTTATGTTTTAGGACATTTTTATTCCAAATTATTTAAATTGATTTCACATTTTATCATCATCATCATCATTCCCTTTTAGCACCTAATGGTTCATAGGACACTGCATTGGTTCACCAATCACAGCGTATCTCAATCATTTTTGTTACATAAAGATAAGGTGATCAGTCCTCTCTTCAGGTGCAAATCTAGAGTCTAGGACTATGAAATATTCTAGTGTAAAAATACCCTTTTTAATAATATTTTATATCAACCTTATTTTATATTGTGGTTCAAATTCAGGTTATCAATCGTTTTTGCGCGAACATGAATAATAGATTTAGAAATAAACGTTTAAATAAAAAAATGTTAAATAGAACGTCAAAAAGCAATCTCAATGAAATGTGTAGTTTATGTTTTAGTAATAATTGCCCTCGAGTATTTTTTTAATTTAGTCTTGATTTAGTATCTTGATTTTGGTCAAAGTAAATTATATTTATGAAATTTCTGGGTTAAATTTTTTATTTTACTCATCATTATCACCATTAATTTTCCGCACCCAAGGGTGCATAGGACACTGAATTGGTGCACCATCGTAGCGTATCTTGATCATTTTTGTTACATGAAAGTAAAATGATACTACAGAATATTGGTTCTTAAATTTTTAGTCAAATTTAATTTAACATTGCATAGAATCACTTTTGCGAAACGCGCTTGGGGTTTTAAAAAAATCCATTTTATAATAATTAAAATCGTTTTCAACGAAGACACTGCTGCGCATAATAAATTGTCACACGTATCAAAAAAAACTTTTTTTAATTATTTCTAGCAGTTATTCTTTACACCGTGGATAACTTATTGCTCTGGGATTGAAAGCTAATAAATTCAGGAACAATTTTATAAAACTAAGAAATCTAACAATTTTAAAGAACATCCATCGAGATATGATAACTTTTTATACTGAATAAAAATCATATTATTATATTTACTTTGCATATTATTTTTAAGTGGCATGGAGTGATGAAATAACATTTTTTTTTTTAAAAAGTAAAAGCCCAAAAATTTACATTTTTCATATTAAACAAACGTTCTTTTTTTTCCTTTTTTTACTTTCTATCTATATTATTATTTAAATCGTATATTCAAAAAAAAAAATGAAACAAAAATAAACAATACTAAAAAAACATAATAAGTATTTTTTTGCGTAAAAGATTCAAATTTTCTAGGACTTATTAAAAAAAATATAAAAATATTTTATTACTTTTACTTGAAGTAAGGCACAATGATTTTTTCGTCAACCCTGTTTGTCACTATTCTACAGTTTGTCATGTAAATGAATCACTTTGTCTAACAGTGTCCCTATGGGTTTGATTCGCCTTTGATGACTGCTGTGCCTTGACTTAATTGCCACCCACTACTTAACTGTGACACCATCCAATACCATAATGCATTTTTCGTTAGAACTTTTCATGAAAACGAATTTTGCTTTGAGTTTTTTTAATTTCTTTATTTATATTTATTTGGATAGATATGAAAGTACAAAATGGCAAAATCGTGTATTAAATTTAAATAATTATATGTCGTGTGTATCTGTGAGTGAAAGGGTATTTTTGTATGTACAAAGTTAAGATTTCATAGTTTTAAATTCAATAAATTATAAGCTAATTTAAAGGCCAAACACGTACGCTAGCGGGCCGCTGACGTAAGGTTTTTTAAGAATTTTCTCTGTCTTACATCCCGCCTTGAATTTATCATACAAAATCAAAATAACGTGAGTCCAGTTTAAAATATCTTTCTAAATTGACAAATAAATCAATATATCATCAAAACTATTTCGACACGAATTTTTATTATTTCAAATCATTCTTAAAGTTTGATGAATACTACCAGTGAAAAATAGTTGGTTTTGATAGATTATTATATCACATATTTTATCTGAGCGTTTGATGTTTTTTTTTCAAATAAATTATCTATGGCAGGCGCGAGGAGCATGACATAAAATATATTTTCGCGTGTTTTTACGTCTGCATTTATTTCTTATAGGATTTGATTTCAGATTTCAATAACTTGATTGATTGATTTCAAACTTAGGTATTTACTTACCAATCAATATATAATTAACAGTTCAATAATAAGTTATATTGTTTCCGTTGAAATGATGCCAAGTTATGTTTTTAAAATCTGGTCCTTTAGGCTGACATTAAAAATAGTATTTTTAAAAATGCCTTCAATAAAAGTTATTTTATTTGCCTTCGCTTTAGAGATCAAGTCCACTATTCATCTACAGGAATTTGGACGTAGGCGTAACTACGTAGGTGGCTCAAAATATTTTTTGTACGTTTATTTTTATGAACCTTTAAAAATTAAATTTTCTTCTTGTTTTAATTTTTTAAACGAGATTAAGATTTTAATTATGAAAAATACAATATCAAGATCAAAGAGTTGTTAAGACGAAAATGAGAAACGTTAAGACTTGTTGACAAATTTTAATTAATTATCTTTGTTGATACTTTAAAATGATGAATAATTTTAATACTTGTTCTTCACAGTCAGCAACTGACAATCAATTTATTTAATTAATTTTTCGTTCAAAAATTCCGTATTTATTTTCTATCAAAGTTTACCAAGTTGTTTTTATCAATACAAGGTTGAACAAAAAAATAAACGAAAATTTTTCATTTTATATTCAAATACGTAATTGTAAGAGTTTTTCTAGATTGATGCAGTCCATTCAAATCAATAATTACCTCTGTATTATGTGTGCGTTGGAGAAAAAATTATTCTGATGTATCTACTAACACAAACAAAATTTGTATGTTTACTTTGTTCACCGAAAGGTACACACATATTATCGTAGGGTTATAAATTAATCAAAAAGGCTAAACGTGTACATGTACACACGGCTATAATTGATCTGTCATTTTTTGGGCATTTTGAACTAGTGTTTGTTTTTTAATAGACAAATTAGTAAAACGCGTTTTTTTATATTAGGCAAATTTTCCAGATTATTCCACAGCAAAAATGATAATGCGCTCGCTCAAGCTTAGCGGCTACTTGCGACTTTCCGACAAAAAAAAACAGACCGCGCACCAGCCACCGTATTCTCCAGACTTGGCCTCCTGCAACTTTTTCTGTTACCAAAGATAAAAGGACTACGTTTCGCAACCATAGAGGAGAAAAAGATCGAATCGTTAACGGAACTGAAGGTCAATCCAAAAATATTTCGAGAATTTGAAAGAAATTTTCCGAGGTGATTACTTTGAAGGGTATAATATTAATATTAAGAAGTAAATAAACATTTTTTAAATCTACACAAATTACTACTTTTTTTGAAACCCCGTACTTACTGTTAAAAATGTATTTTGTGGGTTTGTAGTTTATGCTTTTAAATAGTGGTTTTTTTAACACTTTAAAATAATCATGGGCCCTTTTTTTATATATATACATACGTTTAGTGTCCTCAGCACGGTAACCCAAATAAGGACCTCATATTTAAAATGTGTAAAATTCTATAAATATAAATAAATATGTATTTGCACTAGTGTAATACATTATTATTTTTAATCGGATTAAAAGCAAAAGATGTTCTGAATTTTTTTTTTAAAACTTTTTTTCAACATTTTTTAGTGTCGATTTAGAAGTGAAAAAAAATTTCACTTGGTCAATTTATTTTAAAGACATTAAAATATTTTCCTTTGTGATATTAAAAATCCCTTGTATAATAAATAAATTGTGAACTTTTTGTAGATTTATCAGAAAATTAATAAATGGTTAGAACGAAAGGCCACGTTATTAAAATTTCCCAGAACAGGATAAAGACGTTCTTGGATATAACAAGTTAATTTCTTTCAGGGAATCTATGCAAATATAATATCACAAAACAAAGAACTCGTTATTGATATAATACCTTCTTTCTTAAGGGAAGAAATCTGCCCTTAAGCTGTTGTCAGCATAAGAAATCCTCGGAATCGTTATGGATGTAATGCCAATGTGTTTAAAAATCTAAGTGCTTTCAGGTGCTGTGGCACAGAATGGCAACGAAGTATTTGTTCATTTGTATAATGTGGAAACGAACGCGAAAAAGAAATACGATTGCACATCAATTGCAATCGTTTTGTGATGTTTAAAAACTTCTTCTTTAACCAAATCATTTATTGTGTTTTTATTTTGTAGAACTTCGTTTAGGTTAAGAATCTAATATTGGATCAATCACTGATCTGAGACATTTTCGTTTTTATTAAATCGGACAATTGTTTCGACTTGGCGACTTGATTTCAACGAATGTCAGATGTTTGTAATTTTGATGCATTTATTAAAAAGGTCCTAAAGCAAAGCAATCGTTTTACTTTGTTAAAAAAATAACCAAAAACATATAATGAAATCAGTGAACTTGAATATTTAGTTTATATAATTATTTTAAAATCCGTATTATGCATAGCCATTTTAAATGCTTCTCTCGTGTCATTTTTGTTTTCAAAGTAAGTTGTTAAAATACCAGGTTTTTATTTAACTAATATATTCTCAACAATGCTTTGAGTATGTCCGAATATTTGTAGACAGGTTAGATATTCTCCCGTTGAGTAAGTTAACTTCAATCAAAATTTGTTGCAACAGGGAGAAAACCCTTTTGAAAAGGAAATATGGAAGTTAAAACATATACA